>NW_019387464.1:6568-11875 GCF_000671375.1 Centruroides sculpturatus | reverse complement strand
CTACAGATCTGACATGAAAATTTAGATTAAATAATTTAAAACAAAAATTATTTCAGGAGCCAAGAATTGTTGCATCAAAACATTTTCAACATCCCATCTTATCATCAGCAATTTAAACATTTCTAATACAGGGATAACATGTCCAGGGAAAACATTTAATGTGAACAAGGTTTTACTTTCTTGAAGTAGATTTGATAGTGTTCTAAAATATAATTTGTAGTCATTATTTCATGCTATAGAATATTAGTCCAATTAGTTTTTCCAATAAATCCAATTGAATGAAAATCAATAGCTTTATTAATTTAATTTGAAATGAAAATTTTATATGTAAATATATTATTTGAAGTTCTACAAAATTCATCCAATTTTTATTAATAAAATTAATCAATAACTATCTATACTTGTATACTATTGAAGTAGAACCCTGATTAACCAAGATTCTGCATTATCTGAGGCAAACTTTTAAGTGAATACACCATTTTCCTTATACTGTAATTCATTAAAAAAAGCATAAAATGATAACATATATTACAAACATATGTTTCTGTTACTTTTTATCATTTAACTTCAATGTAATTAATATTAAAATGTATCTACAATAATAAATATTTTTATCCTTAAACTATTGTAAATATGTATTAGCTGAATAATATATGATTAAATCCACTAAGAAACTTAAAAGTGATACATATAAATCTTTTTGTAAATGAATCATCTAAATCTTCATATTTGTAATTTTTAATCTTAAATTACTATGGCCATCAATTTTATCCAAGTTTTCAGTTATCCAAGATTGCATCAGTCCACATTACCTCAGATAATCAGGGTTCTACTGTAGTTTCTATTAGAATCATAAACCAATAAACAGCAACAGAAAATTTCATAGATTTTTTGTGGTACCTATAAAAACAATCATATGAAATGAATTTTTTGTAGTACTGTCTCTTCAAGTTGATTCTTAGCCTATCCTGGATGTGAAATATGAAATGAAATGTATCCATATTAAATAAAATGAAATCTTTACTAATAGATTAAAGATTGAATGCATTTAACAAAAACTTTGAATTCTATATTTATTTTTAAAATTTTTGTTTGATGTAAAATTAATAAAACTTAAATTTTTATTCAATTGGAAAAACTTATTAGATTAAATTTCTGTTAAATTAATTAGCATTTCTTTTAATATACCTTACTTATAAGTTTAAAAATTTGTCAAAAATAATTGACAACTGAAAACTACATTTCAAACTAGATTTGTTGATAGCACATACTTGTGTACTGTACTTTCTCCTCTGATCAAGTAACATATGTTTAAATTGCATTACAGTATAATCAATAATTAACTTATTAACTTTCTGTCAAAAAGTTTAAAATATTTACATTTATTTCTAATAAATTTATTTTTCTGATTAAAATACATCTATAAATCAACATCACTAAGCCAGACGTATTAATTATAAACCAAATGATTGTCATAATTAATATTATAATTGTTCATTTTGATAAGAGATGGCATAACATTGACCTCTAATACCAAATTACTTAATATCTAATTACTAACAGTAGTGAAAAATAGCCCAATTAATTACAGCAATCATTTGGTTTATTAAAATACATTTTGGTGTTCAGTCACCAAATGAGAATGATTTGATGCTGATGAGTGTCCAGCTGGATTTTTTATATTTTTTATTTACAATTATATACAGCAATGTACAATGTATGTACAGTCAACCCCCCTATAAGATATAGATACGTTCCAATTTATTAGGAATCCGATTTCTTACAAGTCGTTCCAATCACAGCCCGACACGTGTCAAGTTTATGGACTACGGCTGATTGAAAGGTTTTCTTCCATAAAATTAATCGATTCTACACTAATCCGACTCAACATTTCCAAAATACGTATATTTTTTCGTAGTTTTATAGGAATCGTAATTATAGGGACCGTAATTATAGGGGGTCGACTGTAAAATGTTTTTACAGTTCAATATCGATCAAAGGTCCAGTTTGTTTTTGTTCATGTTGGCCACTCATTCAAACATCCATTCTCGGTAGCCGTTGATCTGAAAGTGAGTGTCCAGTTCAAAGTTCGCTTTTCTCTTCTTTTCCTGCGCCCTCTATTGGTCCAAATCAGCACATTGCCGATGGGAGCAACAACATCAATGATACAGTTGATAGAACAATTTTTTAGGGATATAGCTTTTGAAAAATTTAAAAAATTTTTTAAAAGTCTATATTCCTAAAATAACACAATGAAATAATGACATTTATTCTCAAGTAATGACAGCTCAGTTAAGTTAATTCATTAATTACTGTATATATTCTACTATATACAAGTACTGTACACACATTTTTTTTCTATGATATTAAACATTACAAAATTAACCCACTGTAACCCTTTCATACTAGTCTTCTGTAAATATTAATTCATTTTAAAACATATTATATATAACTTTTTTAATATTAATAATTTAAAGTTATTTTAATAAAATAAGAATAAATGATTATTATTCTTATTTTTTAGCATTAATTTTTGGGAGTTACTAGTGCTAAAAATTAAAAGTAATATTCATAAAATTTTGAAATACTACAAAATTTAAAATAATAATAATAAAAATTGTTTCGTGAATATTCATTTATTGACAAGACTATGTCTTGTTTATAAAATCGTACTGCTGGTCAATGTTACCAGCTTAGAGGTATGAAGGAGTACATGTCGAGAGTTGATATTTGGCACAGAGTCTTAGGTGCCAAATCATTTGCGCATAAAGAAATCCAGACTTGTAAGTAGTCAGGGAACTGAGAACTAAGTCAAAACAAAATACAAAATGGCAACCTTAGGATTGAACACATAGTTTCTTCTATGTTAAATAAAATTTGTAATCTAATTTTGTAAATTTGGGGGTGCTTCAGATATGATGTTAAAACGGTTTTATGTTGCTATAAGTGGGTTTTCTTAACATTATCTAGTATAGTAAAATCGTGGGACCGATAAAAATTTGACATGTATGGCAGATGGCACCACCATGTGACCTTTGCCCTTTGACCTCACTTTCCTCCTAAACTCTAACGAGGAGAGACATCTTTTTACTTCATTTAGTTAACCTTTCTATCCGACAGCCATGCCAATCTAGGATTTATATATCTCGACACTATTGTAAATATCACATAAGAGCATAAAGAAAAGAGGAAGATCCTCATATAGATACTGACAGTTACGATAGACCTGGAGAAGGTAATATACTTTAGATCAATGTGAACTCTCTCTCACACGTTAGATTTAGAAATAATCTTAGGTTAAAAATTAGAATTAAGATTAGGTTTAGATTAATTCTTTTGTATAATTTTATATTTTGATCCATTAAATATTTTTGATTGGTTATATAAATATGGCTTCTTTAACATTAATGTTAGATATTCACGAGTTTAGGGATAACGCATGTTAATCCGCGTAAAAAATAATTGATTAACTGGTATCGGGAATCCTGATGGAAGGAAAATGATGATTACGCGATCATCTGATTCCACTTTAAATTAACATTCAAACTGTAAATTAACTTATAAGTTAAAGCCCTCCACCCTCGATTTCTTTGAATAGAAAAAACCCATCCTTGTTAGACAAACAGAGGACTAGTTTAACAACTAGACTCTGATTAAGTGGTACATGAGTAAAAACTGCTCTGTATCCCCGGCTAGCCCCTCACACTGTTATCAAGTGTCTTCAGTAAAGAATAACTTATTTGACCTGTTGTTAAGTTATAGAATTAAAAATTAGATTACACATATTTCTTTTTTTGGACAATATGACAAATATCACAAAATGTTCAGTTATCGAGAGTCAATTTTCTGGGACTCTATTGTATATCAGACAAATACTTAAATATGTAATATTGGGAATTACAAGTGATGGTAATACTGATAAGATGATCTAAATACAATTATTTGGATATTTCTCACATTAGAATTTAATGTAATATCAAATATCAATACGTATAGCATTGATACTAGATATTAATTGTAACCAAAATTCTCTCATTGTTGAAAAATATATATTTTGAAATATATATATTGCAACAAACATACCAAGAACATTACATATATAGATATACAGATCTAAGATTTTACATTGTAATCTTGATTATTTTATCTACATGAAATCAATAGAGAGTTAGATTAATGAAACATTAGAAATATTAAAACTGGTGAAAAGAGACAAATCAAGTTGATTTTAGTGGAAGTCTGGTACAAGTATAAAATCATTTATTAATAATTACTCAATTGAAAGAATTACTTTCTTTTTTCACTTACTATGCTATAACAATAATTAAACTTACTATTAAGAAACAATAGATTAAGAAACAATAAATTTATATTAATAGAAAAATGCAATTGAAAAAATAAAATAAAATTAATTACAGTAGATACACAAACAAGCGCTAGTACAAAGAAACAAAGCTGACATATAAGAGTGGGAGTAAACAAAATACAAATAGCCCTTTAAAGAATGGGTCATTTGACTGTGTTAGAGAAAAAAGAATATTAGGCATTCAAAATCCAATAATTGAAATTCTCTTGTGTATATAATTTAAAATTAATAAAATACTTACATCAGGTGTTATAATATCATAAGGAACCAGACATAATAATCGCTTGAATCCTTCTTTGATACGGTATGTTTGTGAAGGCCACATATCCCTTAAATTTAATAACAGTCTACATTTAATGCTTTTGAATATAGAATAATAATTTTATAGTAGTAGTGAACTATTTTAAAAATTATAATTCCAAAACTTCAGATCTTACCAATGACCACCAACTTGTGCATATTCAGCTGGATGAGGAAGCAGACATGATACAAATATATTAAAATGTGTTTTTACTATTCCCATTAACCATCTATGAATATACTGAAAATAATATATTTATGTAATTATTACTTTTCATTATTTCTTATAAAAGTTTTCTCTATATCATAAACATATTATTTCTGAAAATAAATAATGTTGTGAAAATATTCACAAACAGCAAAAAAATTATGGAAGTAACTGGAATTTTTCATTAGTTCAATTCAAATATTTTCTAAAAATTCTGAATTTTAAAATTATTTTTATGTATTATCAATGATAATTACAATACAGTAGAGCGTCGATTTTCCGAATCAATTGGGGACTGGGGTTGTTCGTATAACTGATATTTCAGATAACCGATTTATGTACGAAAAAATAGTTTAACGTATCCGATGTTGAAATTTTTCTCCGTTGCATGTCGCTTCGCGTTGAATTTTCGTCGATGTTAAGCCTAACAAAG
>NW_019387464.1:0-2363 GCF_000671375.1 Centruroides sculpturatus | reverse complement strand
ATGGGAATCAACCCCATCTGGATTTTCCAGATGGGGTTGATTCCCATCTGGATTTTGTGTGTATACATGTAAATTAGCATTTTCAGTATTGTAAACTCCAAATGCACTGTAATTCAAGTTTAGGTGTTCTAAATTCAAACCAGTCTTTCATAAGGAATGTAGGATATTAAAACAAAAAGTACACTAATCATAATTATTTCAAAATTAAAATATTACAAATTCCAAATGAATGTTAGAGCATCAAAAATGCAAGCAGAAATATAATCAATGAAAAAGTTACTACTGAAAGGGCTGAATCTGGATTTGTGATGTCCAGATTTTTGACACTTTACTGTATATGTATATATACAGTAAAGTGTCACAATAGCAATATATATATTTTTCATTCACCTTACTAACTTACTATTTCAAGAATAACATTTACATTTTTAAATTGAGATACCTAAATAAGGGGAGACGAAATTTTCCTCCACCCCGGGCGGCTGACACCCACGCTACGCCACTGCTGGAGACTCCAAAAAAATAAAAAAATTTACACTTTCTTACTACATTTATTTATGTGTAATAATAAAAATACATATATACACACTTTCATTTTTATTAGTCATGTTTTTTTGTTTGTGGGGGTTAAATAATCTCTCTTCTTCAAAATTTTCAGAATTAATAACATTGTAATTGTAGAGATCTCCAAGCCTATTAACCTCAACTTGGTTTGTATGCCATTCTAAGACCAGTGATCTGACATTTCCACTTTTTCAAAAGATCTTTAATAGCAGATATCGGCATTAATCCTCTTTTTCATAATAAAACATATCTCGCTGAATTTCTTGGTGTTCTTCATTGAAGAGTTCTTGGTGTTCTTCNTTCCAATAATAATTTTATTATTCACGTTGAAAAGTGTAAAAGCAAAGAGGTACTATAATAAATGTTTTCTTTTGAATAGAATAATTTTATTCTTCTAGTAAGCAAAGATGAGTTCGACCTCCAGTTGTAGAGCAATTCAAACATCTGGTTTTAGCGGACCATTCTATCATACTCAGAAAATAGAAATTAAAGTTTAAAGATGCTCATTCCTTTAAATGGATGAACATCCATGCAAACATGTTAGTTTGCATATCAGGAGTGCATACACTAATGCTACGTTTGGCTACTTTGTGCCAAATTTAGTTTTTTTTTTTTACTCTTTCAGCACCAAAAATTATTTTCTACTTTTCAAATAATCTTCAGCCAATAAAAAAATCAAAGATTTCTTTTAGCTTTTGTTTTGTTTAACCACTCTGAATAACTGCTTCACACAAACTAAACAGCAAATACCATCTGTTTTTTCAATTTAAAAATCATTTAGATCAGTAATTTATTTTTGTAAATAAATTTAATTTATTTAATTTCAGTAAATTAATTCAAAATATTATAATTTAGAGATTTCAATTGCTTATTAATCCTTAACCCTGTAAATTGTTAATACTTAGCTTCCAGGACGTTCCAAATTATGTTTAACCTGAAGAACGCTATTTAAGATAGCTGAAAACGTTAGTTTAATTTAATTAAAAATTTGCTAGAAAAAGCAAGAAAGGTGTTTTGCAATAATTTATAGAAGTTCTAACTTACTGCACATAGAATTGAATAACATTTTGAATTTTATCTTTATAAGCATAAAATTAAGCTGTAAAACTGAATTAGTTCTATGGGAACCCCCATAAACTTTGACCTATCAACCCAAAGCACCTCAATGATAGCAAGAAAGGCTTAAGTTTAAAATTTGAGCTTTCTAAACTCAGTAGTTTTTCTCTATGAGTGTCTGCAGTGTGGACAAAGAAAATGGAGGAGGAGAAGAAAATACAGCTTTTTTGGCAATTTTTGCACTTTTTAATTGCTTATATTATATTATATATTACATTTTGGCAACTGCTTTATAGAAATGCTTGAAATTTTGCACACTACCTAAGAAAAGAATTTTCTTTTGAACAAGATATTTAGAATTACTTCAGGTGTTTGGGGACAGAGAAATCAACCTCCAAAAATTGGCAACTTTGATTCCTGTAGTATATGTAGTCAGTCAGTGACTTTTTTACTTGATGTGGAATCACTTCCATGACTCATGATTGTAATTTCTGATAGTATGTTTTCCTCAATATTATGCAGTTTTTTTCTAATCTCTAAAATGAAATTTTTATAATTAAATTTTCACTTTTTTTTTCTTTAACTAGAAAACTACAAGTATATAGAAATAGTTTTATATGAATTTAAAACAATTAAGCAATTATTTAAAATTATATTTAAACAAATAAAATGCATACCATCTGGTAAACAAGCTGTGTAATGAAACCATTGAAATAACATACTTAATAACCGACCTAAAGTTT
>NW_019387463.1:9909-11983 GCF_000671375.1 Centruroides sculpturatus | reverse complement strand
AAAAAAGTCATGATTGTTGCAATCCACACCTGTATAAAATAATAAATTAAAAGTTACATTTTACAGTATTCTTTAAAGAAAATAAAGACAATTTTACAAGAATTGTAGAGTTGTATCAAATGTAACTGTAATTGTATCAAATGTAAATGTGATCACCGATTTTTAACATGAAACACCGGGAATTCAAAGAGAAAATGAGTTTATTAAAACTCTGTAAATATTTTTGTTGAAGTTCCCTCCGTGAGTTGTTGCAATGATTTTTATCATTTTGACAATTCAAATGCCACCACTCTGTTCTGCCAGTACGCAAGCAATAACGTACAGCTTCTTGGACTACTGCATTCTTTCTAAAATGTATTCTTATGAAACGAACTTTTACGAAATCAAACAAGTGTATTTGACAATAGTAGATATGTACTGCAGGGTACTGCAGTACGTATCTACTATTATGTTAAAATTTAACGTGTACTGCAGGAGAATAGTAGATATGTACTGCGATAAATACAGTAGACCCCCCTACAACATGGTAGATATGTTTGGTGTTTTATAAAATTCATGCTGTACGAGTCCTTAAATACATGAGCCAATCACAGCCCGGCACGTATGCAGTTTGACAACGGCAAACAGACTACGGCTGTTTGAAAGGTTTTCTTCCATAAAATTAATGGATTCTAGACTAATTTGACTCAACATTTCCGAAACACGTATAATTTTTTTTTGGGAATAATCCATATAAACTATGCTATAAACAAAAAATTGTAGGATTACTTACCGAGTGTGCACCGTTCGACAACGCTATTGCTTCAGGTTGTTTTCGTCGTGGAGCGGCGCGTCGAACGGCGAGCGCGTTTCCTGATAAATTATTTTTCTGCGGAAAATTTGCTGAACTTTTGAGACATCATTGATATTAATATAATTTTTACGGACGTTAAATAATAAATGCCAAAATAATTAAAAAAACCGATGGAGTCAGAAATTTTTCTTTCGTTTCCTTCTTACATAAATGTAAAATACGAAAAAAGTTATATTTTTTTTTCTTCTGAATTTTTGGATAATATCATTATATAACCTCAATTTTTAAAACGTTAAGCCAATAATAACTATAATTTTTTTTCAAAAAAGAAGTTAAAATAGGGTATAAAAAAATAATTTACAGAGAAAAAAAATTTTTATTTACATTACGAACAAGCTTCCCAGATGCATTTCGCCAAAAAACCTCTTCAGTGAGTTTACAGTGCACAGTTTACATTCTATCCGCTGTACACAGCTTACAATGCACAGTTTAGAATGTAAACTGTGTACTGTAATCCCACTGTAAAGGCTTTTTGGCAAAATGCATCTGGGAATCTTGTTCGTAATGTAAATTATCTTTAATTAATTTTTGCAAAAGAATTTGATTAGAGATTTCAGAAGAGTTATTTAAATTGTACGTAAGTTATCACTATTGTTTTCTACCGTATAAAGTTATTGCTCTTAAAATCACTTATAATGTAACAAGATAATTTAGTCATACACAACTGTAGAAAATATTTAAACTGTAGACACGGAATATAAACAAACATCGCTAAACCCGATACATAACATAACTAAACACCAACTAGAGATGGCGCCTAACGCCTACCTTTAGTGCCAAATTGATTACGTAATTCATTTAGTAATTAGCCTAATACTAGCCTGATAGATTTTCGGCATATCTTTGGTGTTTAGTTATGTAAACACGGAGTTATTGTCTTCGTGTATTGTAGATTTCAACTGCATTATTATAGTTTTTTCGGTTGCAATTTGAAGAAAATAGACTATAAATTTTCACTGTCAACCGTCTTTTTGTCTTCTCTTAATCTAGAATTTGAAGATAGATGAAAGCCGAAACCAAAAATATAAATCGTTGGAGCAGTCCGTAAGTCACGTTATTTCAATTCAAATTGTCCCCTGAAAGGAGTTAGATAGATGACCATCATGAATGTGTTGCTAACAGGAAATGTATGATGTACAGGGACAGGGCAAAACTACTAATTTCAGGTAGAAAGCATATTTTAAATTAAATAAGTTTAAAAAATATGATAAAAAATTAAGA
>NW_019387463.1:6520-9804 GCF_000671375.1 Centruroides sculpturatus | reverse complement strand
TTTTTCAAGTTTAGAAAATGTTCCATTAGGTATCAATCGGTATTTCAGTAAACTGTATTATGATTACTAATATCCTTATTTTCGACATTCAAGTATTCGATCCCTCTTCTGAAGAACCATACATCAAGAATCTTAAAAGCTGTTGAAGAAAACTATAAATTTTGTATATCGAGATATTCTTTTTTCCATAAGAGATAATTGCACAGTAACGGAAAGAAGCATATATTTCAGTAAACTGTATTATGATTACTAATATCCTTATTTTCGACATTCAAGTATTCGATCCCTCTTCTGAAGAACCATACATCAAGAATCTTAAAAGCTGTTGAAGAAAACTATAAATTTTGTATATCGAGATATTCTTTTTTCCATAAGAGATAATTGCACAGTAACGGAAAGAAGCATATGTGCGATAATATCCTGGGATCATTTGCAATCTTAGTCTTATCCACAAAGTTATTAACACCCTCGGAATAATTAATTCACATAGTAAGAAAGAAAAGATTAATGAAGGTAAGTGTTTTGACCGATACGATAGAAGCAGTTGATTGCAAAATTATATAACTATAAACAGCAAAATTAGCGTTGGAGATGTTGATGTTATTGAAAAGGCAAAAAAGCAAATTATAAAAAAATTTGAGTTAGGTAAAGGGTTGGGATGGAAGGTGGCGAGATCGTGAATTATAGCAAATTTTTCTGTAGAAGAAGTATAAGACGTGAAATTAATAAAACCAAAAAAAATACATAGTTATAAAAGGAAATGAATGTGCTGTTCCTGATCATGTAGAAATGTTAGCCTTGATATGTATTTTTTTTTTTTACTTGGACGAACAGTGATTGTGTGACGAGTACGAGAATGACTTACAGTACGGTGTTTTAAGTATAAAAAATAAAAACGATCAATGTTAGGAAGAGGAAAAGCTTCACTATCAGTAAAGAATGTTTAGAGTAACTTAAAATATATTCTCGTGTTACTTGTAAATTGTATACTATAAATATAATATGGTATTTTCTTATAAATAATGATATTTTATATAATTATATAATGATAATTTATTTCTCTAAAGTACTGTACATAAATATAATTTTTTAAAGTTTATATTAAACTTTCTATTATCAATGATCATAGTATTATAAGATATAAAGACTTTCTTTCAGTTTTATATTTAATCCCTAAAAAAAGGTATCAGAAAATAATTATTTATAATTTGTAATGGAATATTTTATTTAATTTTTTCTATTAATTATGTAATGAAGAAAATATTATTCCCAATAAATATATTTAAATTAATCATTAATTAAAATTATTAGTGATTAATTTGTTATTAAAGTTATTAATTTGTAGATAATTTTTCATTTTACTAAATATAAATATTTTTCTAAGAAGTTAATAATAATAGCGGATAAATCAAAATCAAGACGTTGCATAAGTTATATATATTTAAAATGCTTAATATTAGACAAATTCGATAGTCGTTCTTTTAAACTAATCAATAAATGCAGTTCTATAACTGAATTCATTGCTATTATAACTGATGCGTTTACCAATTTGAATTTTCCGGTTGGAATAACATTAAAATCAAGGTATCAGCAGCGACATTCTAATAAATTAGCGAGACGAGAAATTAGCATCGTAAACCAATTATTCGAATTAAATATAATCCATTCAACAGATTATAAGATTAATTGAATAGTAGTATATACACAGAATAATTATTACATGCAGAACTATGCAAAATGTTTTGAAGTTAAAAATCATATCTATGAATAATATTTAAAATTATTTCAACTTTTGTTCCTACATTTTATAAGAAAATTGAGTATATTCTTGAATAATATTTAACAATTTTTATAATTCACAATATAAATTTTATAATAAAATTTAAAAACGTACCTCTATATGAAAAGGATATGTAATAGCATACAGTTTTGATTTTTGTTCACCCTTTCTTAAACAAAATATAATATCTGAAATCCAATAAGGTATAGTTAAGTCAATTACTTTTGAATGTTGGTAACTCATAGCGTGAGGCACTGTTATATCCGACTCCTAAAATTAGTAAATTAAATACTGCAAGTAAATACGGATTTCTAAACAGAAATATTTATATTAAATATAAAGTTTTGATTCATTTCAAATTTTATTATCATCCTTATCTTAAAATTTTTTTGCAATTTACTACTTTCATTTCTGTGGAGAGATCCTATTCTTCCTGTCCACGATCCATTTTTAAGATTCATTCCATAATCCTTAATGATTTTTATTTCAAAACTGTAAATTTAAAATTTAATTAAAATATAACAATGTAAAGGCCAAAAAATATCAATTTCAAAAATTCAAAAGTATTAAGTTACTAATTCATTCTTGTATAGATTCAAAAAAGTTTTGCACGAGTATATGGATTCTTTATACTGAAGTATTACAAAAGAATATAGTGACGATCATCTGAAGGATTTTGATTAAATTGTATAATTCATCTGAGACTGCATATTAGTCAATAAACAAAAGTTACTCTTACACCTTGTAAACATTAGCAAGGCAATTAGTAAGTTTTGTAAATCTATATATATATATATATANTAATTTGTTATTAAAGTTATTAATTTGTAGATAATTTTTCATTTTACTAAATATAAATATTTTTCTAAGAAGTTAATAATAATAGCGGATAAATCAAAATCAAGACGTTGCATAAGTTATATATATTTAAAATGCTTAATATTAGACAAATTCGATAGTCGTTCTTTTAAACTAATCAATAAATGCAGTTCTATAACTGAATTCATTGCTATTATAACTGATGCGTTTACCAATTTGAATTTTCCGGTTGGAATAACATTAAAATCAAGGTATCAGCAGCGACATTCTAATAAATTAGCGAGACGAGAAATTAGCATCGTAAACCAATTATTCGAATTAAATATAATCCATTCAACAGATTATAAGATTAATTGAATAGTAGTATATACACAGAATAATTATTACATGCAGAACTATGCAAAATGTTTTGAAGTTAAAAATCATATCTATGAATAATATTTAAAATTATTTCAACTTTTGTTCCTACATTTTATAAGAAAATTGAGTATATTCTTGAATAATATTTAACAATTTTTATAATTCAAAATATAAATTTTATAATAAAATTTAAAAACGTACCTCTATATGAAAAGGATATGTAATAGCATACAGTTTTGATTTTTGTTCACCCTTTCTTAAACAGAATATAATATCTGAAATCCAATAAGGTATAGTGAAGTCAATTACTTTCGAATGTTGGTAA
>NW_019387463.1:0-785 GCF_000671375.1 Centruroides sculpturatus | reverse complement strand
TAGAGAGGTTGAGGCGCACGTTTTAAACGTGTAAACGTGTACGTGTGACGTTCGGCGCCGCTTTCATGTAAGCCTAAAAGTTTGAGAATGGTGTTTGGATAGTCGGTGGAATCACGCTCGACATTCCAAACACCATCGTCAAACTTTTAGGCTTACGGGAAAGCGGCGCCGAACGTCACACGTACACGTTTACACGTTTAAAACGTGCGCCTCAACCTCTCTATTCACTTGCTGATTCATCATCTCCCAGAGCAAACCATTGAACCTAAAGAGGTGAAGAGGTACACAGTTAGGGTTTGTCATGGGAACACACACTAAAAAGGGATTTTTCGAAATTCCCCCGCGGGGGGAGTGGGAGAGCATTAAGTCTTAAAACCGGATAAACGGCTCCTACTGTACTATTTTACATGCGATTTTTTACGTTTAGTCTTCATTAAGGTTTTAATGGAACAACGAGTATATTATGAAAAAATAAACACATTCAAAATCCTTAAAAAGTGTACTATTTTTGGCTATACTATATGTCTCATAAACGATCTTACACTAACACGTCGAAATGGATGATTTTGCCAACTCATTGAGCCGTAGGAGCAAAGCATTTACTGTACTTTCCTCCGCTTCGTGTATGTTTAGGAACAGGCAAAATTTAATTTTAGTAACGAGAACATCACATGTTCTCGTTACTAAAATTAAATTTTACATTCGTATTTGTACAAGATCTGTACAGAATGAAATGATAGGTCGGAGGTCTCAAAGTGATTAAATTGGCCGCACCGATGCTATAT
>NW_019387462.1:0-11623 GCF_000671375.1 Centruroides sculpturatus | reverse complement strand
GTGACTACAAACAGAAGCAAAATTACTAATAAACCGATCATTTACGTGATAAATGTGATAACATATTACACAAAAACAGATAAAAAATAACTATAAATTTCTGTTTACTCATATGAAATGTTAATTTTTCAATTAGGCTATATGATGTCTGGTGGTTCAGGAATAAAATATTAGACCTGTCTTTCGCACTGCGGATACTAACGGGATCTTTTTAATCCTACCATACCCATTTTGGGTTCGGCCAGATCCATAATGGAAGTGTGACTAATTGAGCCTGACCCTACATATCCCGAACGGACTGCCGTGGAAAAATTCCTGGGAAATTGTCGCCGAGATTCGACTCCTGGGTCCCCTCAGAACAGTAGGCTGACGTCTTCACCGTCTCTGAGATAATTTAATCAGTTCTATCAAGGTTTAAGAATAGCAAAGTTCTTTTATTATCACAAATGACTACTTAAAGTTGACCTTGTCATCTTATCTTTACTAAATAGTATATCGCTAACAAGTTCTAACAATAGTTTGTATCTATAAAGTAAAAGAAGTCTAAAAGGATAATCGAGATCAGGTTTTATCTTTTGCACGATAAAAAATTGAAAAAACAAACGAAAAGTAAAATTAACATTAAGCTATATATTAACTATATAATAGCATTGAATGGATTGTATAAACAAATCTCACCAACAATCCTTTCCAAAGACTTCAAACTTTTAGTTCATATCATAAGCTCGAAATATGATAATCGATCTGATAACAATAAGAACTCTTCTATCGTTTGAAGTACCCATGTTCAAATCCAATAGTCAATCTCTTGACTTGTTGATACTTTTTCCGCGCTGTGAGCACCAAGAGGGTCATGAAGCTCATTAACGGAAGTTTAAATCGAAGTTTTGACAATGATGTAGTGTATATAGTTTTAGAGAATCCCAAGTCGATTCTCTCCTAATTTTATAATGTGGAATATAAATTCTATTAGAGCTACTGATTTTTTTAAACTTATATTTATAATCGATGTCTCCAGGTTCAATTGTCATTAATTAATAGTCTATATTTAAATAATTAATATTTTTTTCAAGTTAAAAAGTTTTGGTCACTTAAGCTTGGCAATCAGTTGGTGAAATAAATTAACGGAAGCCTTCTACCAAAAACAGGTTAAATCTTGCCTCGAGTCCTGTGTGTTATTCATAATAGGCCTATAGCATAAATAATTTATTTACTTGATTTATAAAATAAGCTACATAAACATAATGTTTATTAGATCAATAAATAAATTTATAACAAAATATATTTAATTTATTTAACGTTTATTTATATATTGGGAAAACAAACGGAAATTTGAAGGAGAAATCTAGAGTAAATTTAAAATTTTTGAAAAATTGTAAAAATTTACGAAATGGTTTTCTGGTAAATTGTAATTTTGTAATTCGCCAATGGCAAAGAAACACAAATGCCAGTTGAGGGATGCTAACTCAAACGAAATTTAATTTCCGCTCTGTTGACAATTAAAGCACTTGACCCACACTAAACCCGGAGTTTGTGGATTAAAAAGACAGTTAAGTCCATGATGAATGGATGAAAGATATTTTTACTGTACTATACATAACAAATATAGTACTATAGAAAAAGTATAATACTGTATTTTTTGAATGTAAGATTCTATCATATATTTCTAACTTAAAATTCGGATAATTCTTTGTTACTATTCAAAAATTCTAAACGTAAAGAAAATTTTATATTTCCCGTTAATACTTTTTTAAATATGTGGTACATTATTATTATTTGGGTTTAATAAATTCTTTTAAAGTATAGACCTACTCCCACTTATCTAATTTTCTTTGAAATACTTTCATAAAATTCGAAGCAATACAGTAGATTTATCATAAATTATCCTTTCAACAATATGGATAATGGGATAATAAATGATCTTAGTTATTCTTGTGGAAGAGAGTGAAATACGAAATATCTATTTAATATAAGAAAATTTTATTGAAGAAGTTCAACAGAAACAACATTATTTTCAAAAAAGACAATGAATTAGACTCATAGAATTCGAAATATTTCGTATTCTGTGAGCGAAAGAAATACAATATAATATAATTTTATATATGAAATTATATACTTGAAAATTACAGTAAAAATCTTATTTTCTTATTATAAAAGTCAAAAATAACTTTTATGGAATGTAGGCCTAATCTGTAAAAAAGTTCAAAAATACTAAAAATAAGACTAGTTTCAAACGATTAAATTCGCTTAAAAATAGACTATTTATTAAAACGAAACGATAGTTGCTTTATAGAACGTGTTACTAAATTGCTGTTTATCACAGAATTTTTTCTAACAATTAATTAAATGTAAACATGTCACGCATACTACAATAATTATAATGGCTGTTATTTCGTTATCTCGTTCTTCGTTTCGTCTGCTTTTACTTTAAATAGACATGAAACAGATCATCTGTAATATATTTATAGCATTTTTATAAATTCAACTTGAATAATGCATATAAAACTTATCATTAGGCCACTAGATGATGTTATTTATACAGTTCGAACACTACTATAACTGGATAATAGGAAATCCTTTCTCTCGACCTAATTCGAATTGAACTCGTCATGCAACTTCGCGAAAATTTGATATAATGTGCAAATTATATTTGAAATACATACTTAAAATTTTTCTATATAACGTGACTAAATTTAAAGTTATTATATTTATATAAAGTTGTTAAGACTTCATGTGAAGCATTTTAAAATATGAACTTAGAATTTTGCTTTGCAACATTATTGTTAAAATTTGTTTATAAATTTTCACTACTGTTAAGAAAATCTGAAATTTTGTGTGATATTTTATATAAAAGCATGTCACAGATACAAAACTTGTACTTTATACAGCCAAATAACAATCAAAATTTTGATGAATTGGTCTTTTCACTACAGCCTTCACAACAGTACTGGAGTATGGCAACTCTCATTATAAATATTTAAACCCTTGTTCACTGTTCAAAAAGCGTAACAGTTTTAAAAAGCAAATTAAGTTGTAGTATAGAAGCTACACAATGACATATCCACAGGATTGGGTTAGGTGAGACAATATAAAATCGATGAACCGAAAACTTTACTACTACTTAGTGACTGAAATTAGCTAATGATGAATACCAACTGAAAGAACTGTTGATTATATTAGATTCTATTTTGGCTGTGACCTCCTTTTGTTGCTAGTTTACATCCATGTTCTATATTTTGTTTTATATATTATAAACAATACAAAGTAACCTAAATCCAGTTTTGAACAAATTGCATGCAAATTTAAAACAATAAAACGACAGGAAAGATGAGTTTCAATATATTTTACTGAATGTGGATATACGAGGGCTGTTCAGAAAGTTTGCGGCCTTGCCTATATGTGGCGTTGCGATCAATTTAATTTTTGACGGGAATAATGCAGCCATCTTTGCTAAAGATACGATACCAATTTTCGCTTGATTTGTCGTAAAGTTTTACCACGACAGCTTAGCAGATAGTCAGTGTGCACATGCTTTGTCAAAAATGGAGAAGACGGAGACTCGTGCGGTCATAAAATACCTGACGAAAAAAGGGTTGACCCCATCTCAAATCAAAGCTGACATGGATGAAGTTTTAGGAGAGTCTGCTCCTTACTACACCACTGTGAAAAATGGACAGCCCTTTTTAAATCTGGCAGAGAAAGNATAAAGACTTCTATGTGAATTTATCCAAACTAATATATTCTTTCTGGGCCATAAATGGACTTACACCACTTTCATAATTACTAAACTGTAAAATTCATTAAATTTCTATTATGTAAAACTCAATGTCACTTGAAACACATTGCGTTTTATTCTGATTTTGTTCATATATAATAACAAGAAATAAAATAGTATTGTTTATTCTGAACATTAAAAATATTTACTTATTGTTAAACTATTTTATGATAAATTTATCATTATTATGAGCTTACCATTAGACACTGCTTTTCATTTAGATTCATTACATGGATTTTTTTCTAGTCCATCAAATTGTACATTTGTTGGTAATATTTACAGTTTTACTCTTCTGTTGTAAGGGGCTGTCTTTAAATGATGTCCACACTGAAAGGGAGGGAGGGGTTAAGACAAGTTGGACAAGGAGGGTTGAGTATTAGTGGACATCCATTTATTTCATTAAATTTTATACAATATGCATTTTATTATATTTATTTCAAAGTTTCTTGTATGTTTCATTTCTACTTATGGTATCTATCATTCATAAAGTGATGAAGGTTTTAACAGGGATAGAGTTATGTTCGACATCCATAGAGGGAAAGGGGTTACAAAAACTTGGACAAACTGAAACAAGAGGGAAAAGTAAACATTTCAAGAAAAATGCACATGTAATTTATGGATAGCCCAAGTGCTTAGACTGTAGAAAATGGACTTATACCACTTTCAAAATCAATGGTTATGCAATGTCATTTATCGATAAATTTTCAATTCATAAAAGCTTATGGTTATTTTAAAATGTTAAGTGTGAATTGTTTATAAATAAAAAGTTCACACTAAATTGTATGTATATTTTGTGTTTTCTCAATTTTTTCCAAAAATGGACTTACACCACTTTCAAAATAAACGGTCCATGTGATGTATGAAAAAAATTTCCATCACATAAGTTATAAACTGTATATGTAAGGCCATTCAGATTATTGGATGAATATAAAAGAAACCAAATAAACTTCTATATGAATACAAAATTTATTGTAATAATGACCTTTACAAGTTCAAACAATACATTTTGAATATTAATGTTATGAATTTATATAACAGAATGAAAGTTTTTACATGAATTTACTCATATTTCACACTACTAGTCGATAGGATATGTATCTTCCAGCAGTTTCACTAGGTCTGATAATTTTTACTACCTACAAAAAATTAAATACATTAATTATATTATATTACATAAAAAATTTTCAGATATATAAAATACAATAATACCTGTCCTCTCTTTAGTCCAAAGTATCGTGCAACTGGATCACCATCTTGGATACGCATCAGCTGGTTTTCCTTTAATTTGCTATCAAGTTAAGAAACTTAAAAAATTAAATTATAATAAACTACATTATTTTAGCAACAGAATTTAAATGAACTACAATATACCGTATTTACTCGCATAAAAGATGATCTCGCATATAGGACGAGGTGTGACTTTAAAGATCAAAATAAAGAAAATTAGATTTATTAATACAATTCTAATTTTATTTCATTTAATCCCAAATAAAATATTAAATGAATGTAAATGCACACATTGTCCTGCAAAAATTACTGGCATTTTAAACTTTAAAAAAAAATCTTGTAAAATCAACAACATAATTTATTCATGTAAAGCTGGACAATCGGGAACCTTTTTTGCCAATTCTTAACAGTCGAATCCACTCTCTGTTGATTACACTTATGAGTTTTTCTGAATTCTGATTTTCAAATAATCATATGTTTTCATGTGGGAATGAATTAAAACTTATATTGTGCTCCCACGTGATTTTGGAATTTTAATTTGGAATCCAATTCAAACGCTTTGCTATTCCTATTGCTATTCATCTTTACTCCTGACAATACACATGAACAATTCAAAAACCCCAGATAAAATACTTTAGTTTTTAAACACATCCAGGGTGAGGATCCAGTAAAAAGTGTGAATACACAGTTCATAAAAATTATTTCCAAAAATGCAAAGAATCCTTCATTTGTGCATATAGGATGACCTAGTTTTTTAAGCAGTGAAAAATGAATAAAAACCTCGTCTTATATGCAAGTAAATACAGTAATTATTAAAATATAAAAGTAATTTATTTCAAGTTAATTAAATTAAGGAATCAGTAACATTAGTATATACTGTACAAGTATCTGTACTTCACTTATTGGTTATAACAGCTTCAAAATTGGAAATATTATTTTTGAAAAATTTTGAATTTTGCAACTTGGATTTAAATAACATACAGAATGTTCTGTATATTTTTTCTACATTATCTACGATGAATATTCTGCGAAATACAATTTGAGAATTTTTTTACATCATTACGATTACAGCAGAGCGTCGTTTATCCGAAAGCATTCCAGTCGACAAATTAAAATTTTCGCTGGTGCTGTGATGCTGCAATCTTTGGCTATATCTTGGGCTACTCCAATATTTTTTTTGTTGGTGTGTGTGTTTTAGCTGACAGCACTGGCACTATTGTGTGATGTTTTTCTGAGGACTGTGTGCCGTGTTGAATCGAACGTTTTTGATAGTAGATCAACTTCTACAGTATATATTTTTTTGGTTTTTATATTTTTCAATATATTTATTTTATTTGTACAAAATAAAAAAATAATTTTTAACGATACAATAGCCACGATTATTATTTTAAAAAGTTTTTGTTAGGCTTAACATCGACGAAAATTCAACACAAAGCAATATGCAATGGAGAAAAATTTCAACATGGGATAGGTTAATATATTTTTTTGCACATAATCAGTTATCCGAACAACCCCATTCCCCAATTGATTTGGATAAACAACGCTCTACTGTATTGCTAAATATATTTACAGTAAATTGTATTTAACAATTTTAGAATTCCTCTATCATATAATTTATAAAGGATACTATCTGGCAAGTAATTCAGCTTTTTCTTCAGGTGTCATTACAACATGCTCTGGAACAAGCTAGAAAAAAGATCAAATTTTAGATTTTCAAATAATTTGAATATAAAGTAATATCTAATTGTTAATGTGTTTATTTATCATAAATTATCATTAAATTTTTATACATTTATAATGAAAAGAGTATTTTAGTTATCATTAAAGTTACTGATTTGAACAATACATTTTAATCTCAATGAAATCTTTTCATTATAAAATTTTAAACTTTTCATTCAGATATTTTATCTATTCATAGCAATTCCTACTTTACTCCAAAAAACAAAGAAGTGAACATTATTTTTTGAAGTGTTTGAACTTATTTAACAAATTTATTATTGGGCAACTTGAAAAAAAATCATCAAGGCAGCCAAGGAAACAAATTCCCTGATTTTTCCTGACTTTTTTCAAACACAAATGAAAATCCGACTTTCCAGGTGGGTAAGAACTTGTATAATAAAATCATTTTTGTTATATTTTAGACCATCTTCAGCTTGTAATTGCAAAAGTTGTTGCTATCAGTATTCAATCTATATTAACTTCTTAACCAACATTGTGTTTATATATGTTACTGTGAAAGACCAAAACTAGAGAATGTCAATATTCTCCTGTGAATGTCAACACATACAAAATACGTCGGTGAAAGACCGAATATTTGGTTATATTATTATACATTCGAACAACCGCCGGTGTATGTCGACAAGCACAGATAAGCTTTGGTGGAGGTCGAAACAACACCCGTGAAGCCGATGCCGACAGAGGGGCGACAGTCTGTTGCCAAATCCTTTGTGGGTAGCCAGAGGTAGGACAAGGTCCTACCTCTTTTCCCGGCAGTGGTTTGGTGGAACCTGCCCACTTTGTCACTGGATGGCGTTTTTGTTCTTTTGATCCTGTGAGGTGGGTATCAGTTTGTCAGGTCATGTGGTGGAGGATGAGAGGGGTTGTCGGTAAGGTGTTAGCACTATCCGAATAAAAGACACCATTATCAGATCAGTTCGTAATCACGTAATCAGTTCATAATTTGTAAAGAAAAATTACTTTTCATAGATGAGATTTCTTCTCAAGAAATATTGTTGAGATAAGCAGCCAGTTGCGTGCCGTGACATTTAATAATAGGGAAACTGTGTTTCTGTAAGAAGCTGACATCCAGGGGCAATCAGTCAATTGCGTGTCAGTGATGGTCTAGGGTAGGGTGACCATATATTGACATAGTCAAAGTAGAACAATATTGACATACGGTGATCAATAGTGACAAAGTAGGGTGACCATATATTGACATAGTCAGCTTAAAACAATAAAAATTGATTGTAAAAAAAGCACAAAACACTAAAAATTGATAAGTAAATAATTTTAAATTGATATACTACTCTTTGTTGCAATTGTACCCATTATTTAATATAAAAATATGAAAAGAAAAAAAGTTTATTGTTATTATTAATGACTACCTATTGGCCCAGAAGTAGTTATATGTGAAAGTAGGACATTTCCATTAGGCGGTAGGATGTAGGACGAAAGGTTTAATTGTAGGAATGTCCTCTCACAATAGGACGGGTGGTCACCCTAGTCTAGGGTCCATTCATATCGTTTATTCAATAAACCAGTAAAAACCGTAACTTCTCTAAATGCATTTTTAATATCACAATTACATTCTGACTTGCTAGCCACAATATAAGGGCTACAATTAAAAAATAAAATCTTACTCGGTGAAATAAAATGTGTGGTGGATGTACCGGTACATATCTGGTACAAAATATTCTTCAATTGTATGAATATACTTTTAAAGTAAATTATAATTAAATATAGCTTTGTAAAGAAACGTACATAAAAATATAAAATATTCTTTACTTTTTAAATCTTAAAACAATGCACTTAGTCAAATAGCTCTCTACAAGTGGCTAATGGATGGAATCAAAGACAGTTGCAGAGTGTGCATACACGCAGACTGCCAAATCCGCAGATATCGATCAATATCAAATACCTCTTTTGTCGCATCACTAGTATATCTCAAATGATGTGCAGGGCTGTTGTAGATTTTAAATGTTTCTCACCATAGCTGTAAAAATCTAAATATGTTAAACTTAATAGTCATTTGTTTTCTAACTAATTTGTTTTAGGATCAAGTGTCCTCAGAAATTTCCAAAATTTACAACTTTTCGGTCACTTTCATTGAACTGGAAAAATTTCTGTCTTTATTACATTAATAATATGAAGAAATCAGTCTCCACTGTACTCGGCTACAGACAGTTTGGTTAAGCTTTTGTTTAAGTAAAATTTCGGCTCTTTCATCAGGGTTTTGTTTATGTCCCCAATTCCCTAATCGCTTAATTATTTAACTACTTCTTAAGTAGAAATAAGTCGAAACCGGTTACTTTGTACTCAAATATTTGTAGTTTCGGGAAAAAGTGAAAGACAAATTTTTATGACAAACGGGTACATAAATCGTAAATTTAAAGAAAATAAATTCTAGAGCTTTTTCTGTACCTCGTTCATCACTCTCATTCATTAAATTTAGTTGTAAATGATGCTGTCAGAGTAACATTATACAAGAATTTTTTTAACATTAATTTTTTAACATTATACAAGAATTGTACACGTTTTTTCTGCATTCCCTTACAGATGGATATACAAAATCGTAATATCACTGGTTTAACATCGAAATCCGTGAGTAATATAAAATCAGAGAGTGGAATAAAAATATCAAATATTTTAATGGATTTTTTAAAAATCCTGTCAACTGTACAGAACTATCATAAAAACATACCAGTAAATTCTTATCGGTTGGATTAAGTTATAAATCTACTCGTGATTCACGTAATCGGGCGAGGGCATCCAAACAGCAGACAGGCTCCTGGATAGAATTGGATGCAGTATATATGTAGCATCCACCCAAGGTCCTAGGCTTCCACGTGGGGAAGCCTAGGACCTTGGGTCGAGTGAAACCGGGTGAGGTTGGTGCTATGTAAAGAGCATGCGTGAATATGGCTTTTTGGATGCTGACGATACAGCGCTTCCACTCCGCCACTAATATTCAAATATACAATAGTGATCTTATCTTTTTTTTCACATGTAGTATAGAAATTTGTAATAAGATACATAATGCGGTTATAATAAAATATTGTGCGATTATTTTCATATAATTAAAATTAATATGTATTTATTTTTTAGAAAATACAAGGGAAGCGGCGCATCCACCGCTTCCAATGATGGCACGCCACTGTAAGCAGCAGCAGATAATTCAAAAAGTGGAGGGCAAGGCTATACACGCTGTCATTGCAAAAAGAAGTGTTCCACGAATAAATGCAATTGTAAAAGCAAGGGACTCTTGTGCAATTCAAAGTGCCATAACAGTTTAGGTTGTTGCAATGAATAAGGTTGTATAACGTTAATCACATAATTTATGTGTAAGTTTATTACTGTATTATTTTCTTTAATGATTTAGAATGTACTGTTCGTTTTAGGTTCAACAGTTTATTTACATGTGCTGTTACTTAAGCTTTCTCCTATTTTGACATATTAATAAGTTACAGTTTTGTCTTAAAACGTAATAAAAATATTTTTATTCAACATTCACCATCAGTGCATGCTGAATGTCGACATTTGCCAGTTTAAGTGAGAAATAATGACATTTAGCAAATATTTCGTATATACACGAAACAACTGTGTGAATGATGACATTCACCAGATATCAATCATTCACAGTAACATATACATTTGTAATTTCAACCTGAAGATAAGTGTAAAATAAGTTAAAATAATTTCTGTTATGATAAATGAATTTGGCTTCCTAAAGAAAACAGTTTCCTTTAAATAGTTTATAAAATGGTGCCAATTTCTCACAATTTTTTGTAATAAGTAAATAAAAATAAAAAATTTACCTCGTGTTCTGTAATATTTATTAACAATTCTGACTCCAAAAAGTATTCAAGGATATATTTTGGTGCCATATCAGATAATGCCTAAAAAATAATTTTATTCAATTAACACTTATATCAAAATACAGTATAATTCATACAAAAGAATGCTAACATTTTTTAAATTATTGTAATTATCTTAATTATTATCAGAGAAACATTATACATTAAACATTATGTATAACATATTTAACATATGTAGATTTAAACATTGGAAAACTGAATACATATATACACAACTATACTATAAACATCTACAAGCCCAAATTTTGGATTAAAGCAAAACAATTGCTGGATTACAATAGGCTATATTAATGCTATTAACGACTAATTAAATTTCAAGAAATTTGGTCTAGAAGTGGGTATTAGGTGCCATCTCTTAATAAATTTAATAATTAACTTAGACAGTTCTGAAAAAAGAATTGGTCCAAAGCAGGACTTGAACCCACAACTTCTGCATACCATGCAGTCGTGTTGCCACTACTGCTAGAATAAGACAATGTGAAGGAATAAGATTAAAAAACTCCTTATATTATATCAAAGCTTGTGAATACAACTAAACACTTCCATATAACAGCAGATAAGTAATAAAATAGCTTATAATTTTTTGTTCTCTTATTTAATTGCTATATACTACTCAAGGTGATGCCTCTCAATAGTTCAATTGAATAGAAATATATCAGTAAGAAGTAATACCTGTTTTGCAGATGGGGTCATTCCCTGTTGCACAACAATAATAGCCCGAGATATATTTTCTTCTTGCATTCTTTGACAGTAAGTCTTAATAACTTTGATTCCAATTTTAGACTCCTCTGGGAAAAATACAAACATCTGATCTGCAATAAAAAGAAAGGTATATTTAGTGTTATTAAAAAAAATTGCTTGTTATTTACTTTATAATGTAAAATTTCTACCTGTAGGATCATCATTGTGAGCAACTAAAACAATCAAATCAGCTCGGGCAGGTTTCCTTTCACTGAAATTAATTATACTTAATCATAATCATATTCAATTACATATTTAATTCACAGAATTTAAATTGGTAATAATA
>NW_019387461.1:0-10982 GCF_000671375.1 Centruroides sculpturatus | reverse complement strand
TTAAAAATGTTTCTTTAATAAATTCTCCATCACTGAGGGCTTTTCCATGCTGAGCTATGGAGTGAGCAATACAGTAACTTGCTGATGTAAAATTTGTAGAGCATTTTACAAATTTAATGATGGAATTTGATTGACTTCTATAGAGGTGTAGCTGCCCAGAAATGTATTCCTTCCTTTCATCGACACTTCTTTTCAAGAGCTGACTATGATTTGTTTCAAAATGTCTGTTTACATTCCACGTTCTGCTCACTACCGTTTCATTACACATTATGCACAATGATCTATTGTTTCTGTCGATAATTCAGTACAGCTCGGTCCATATGTCTTGAAAAGGCTGGCTACTGCTACTCCCACTTCTTTTATCATTCAATCTTGCGTTTTCTATTTTTTGATTCTCCATTACAAGGCTGTAAAAATAAACATAAATCACGACGTTTTTTAATAAAAGGTTGATAGGTTTCTTACCAATTAACTTTTTGCAATGTTGTTGCACTGACCCCTGATACAAAATAATTTAAAGATGTTTGTAGAACCAACAAATATGTATTTTACGTCATATGCAAAATATCTCAACAAGTACTGTTGCACTATATATCTGGCGCGGACATATGGCAGTAGCATGGCGGAGACGTGGCGCTGACCTTATCTGCTAAAATTAATAGAAGTGGTGGCAACGTGGCGAAAATACATCTGCACCCAACGATTATAAAATATTATCTGATTCTGACTAAGATATTTTAGCTCGTATTCATTTAAATAATAATCAAGAAAAAAGTTTTAGGTTTATAGTTGTAAAAGAGAAAATAATATGACAAATATTTGAATTATTCAATTTTTCATCTGTCAATGCGTGTCACCCAAAATGAGCTCGTGTGTCACTTCTGACACGCATCATAGGTTCGCCATCACGGCTATAGAATAGGCTAATGAAACTAGATTTCAAAAATATTAAAAATAATCAAATTTAAAATTATGACACTTACGTGTTGCGGCGTTATTGACAGCGATTTGTTAAATTTCAGATATGTTCGCTAGTACTTTCAACAGTTTACGACTGTCGTCTTCAGGCGAAATCGAATACCTTTGTTTTCGAATTGATAGCTTTTAACGGACTTTTCAAATTACGTAATGCACGAGATCGGAATGTAGAACAAATTAATAAAATTGAATTAATAAATATTTTTTNTTTAATTTCTAAAGGCTGGCATGAAGTGAACTATATTTTCATTAATAATCAAATTTAATTCACACATTCATAATTAATTTTTCGAAAAATCCCCCCCACGGGGGAAGTGTTATACATTTATAGTAGATACATTTTGAGTCACAACAACATGTGGCGGGGTCTGCTAGTTATTTTTATATATTTAATTTGACTTATTTCATAAAGTTCATATTAAATGTGTTAAAATTTTTATGTAGGATAAACAATTTGGAAAGGTTTCTCTTCATCGTCCGCATGATAATCCACCTGCAGAAGTACATACTAGTCTTAGAGCATATAAAAATTATTTGTTATCAAAAGCTTATAAAGGAGAGACATTTTTTTGGTCTTTATTACCACAACCAGGAGATAATGTGACATTTTATTTTAATCCATCTATTAAAATTGAGAAGTAAGTTATTTTAGTTTGTAAACTATATTTATACTTAGTTCATTATTTTCTGTGTTATAAAGAATACAGTATATTAAATTTCATACTTTATTGAGAAAATTCTAATAATTTTAATAAATTTTGTATTCCCTATATCAGTGTTTTTCAACCTTCTTGAATACACGACCCCTTTACAAGTTAAAAAATTCTGGCGACCCCCCAGGGCCATATTTAAACTATATTGGTGATTTTAAAAACTACGTATTTAATTTTCTTTCTTTAAATATTGATTGAAAAACCAATTGTCCTATAAAATAAACAGGCACAGCCTTCTCACTGAAATTCTAGTTTTTTTTTATTGTAGCGTAGGACCTACAAACACTAGTCTTTTTCTTTCACCCACGACCACCCTGGGGGTTGCGACCCACAGGTTGAAAAACACTGCCCTATATTATATCTAATCTGCTGTATCTTTGAATATGTACTGTACTTTATTTATTTATATTTGTTATTTGTTATATTGCTTAATTATGGACTATCATCCATAATTAAGCAATTTTACTTTATTATGTAATGTTATTGTTTTGAATAAATCTGTATATTTACATATTATGCTTTTGTCCACTGTGGATGTTCTTGTGATCTAGGACTTGTTATATTGAGTGAAAAGAAACACATCATTTTGAATTAAGATATATTTATTATATCTTAATTCGAAACGGTATGTTTCTCTTCCCTCAGTATAACAAATTCTAGTTCACAAGAACATCCACAATGGACAAAAGCATAATATATGTAATTAAGGACAAGAAGCATGTATTAAACTGCATATTTATAGTTTAAATCAATTATACAGTAAATTTTAAGTTATTTTTAATTATATTTAAATACAGTAGAGCATCGATTATCCGACCCCCGATTAACCATCACATCGGTTAACCGACCGTTCTAGTCAGCAAAATTCAAATGTCCACTAGTGATGTGGCACTACAATATTTGGCTATGTCTTGGCTACTTTATTATTATTTTATTAAATTTTTGCATGTTTTAGCTGGCATCAACGGCTCGACCATTGAAGGGAGGCCAGTATTTAAACGAGACTTAATTATCTAATTATGAGTGGTTGTTTGTTTTGTGAGCAATAAAATAACTTAAAAATAATTTTTAACGATACAATAGCGACTATTATTATTTTAAAAATAAATTTGTTAGGCTTAACATCGATGAAAATTCAACACGAAGTTAATTAATAGCGATATACTAATTGCATGGGATATACTATACTAATAATATATTTTTTTCATTCTTTTCGGTTATCTGATTTTTTCAGTTATCCGACCAACCTGAGACCCCAATTCAGTCGGATAATAGATGCTCTACTGTATTATGTTTATTATCCACATCAATAATAGGATTTGCATATTAATTTACTATGTATATTTTCATTGTTACATATGAAATTATACTCTTATTTTTAAATTATTTTTTAGAAATATTTTAGCTGCCTGATTATTGTTTTTATAATATAAATGAAGTCTTATTATTTATTTTAAAGTACTTATTAATAAATACTACTTATTAAAATAATTAATGTATATAAGTTATTTTAAAGTATTTGATCAACTGATTTATTTAAATTGTGCATTATTCATGAATTTATTTTATTATTAGACTATGATTCACATTTAATGACTGGTATTAATACTCTGCATTACATCATTTTTAATCATTTTCACACAAATTAGTCAGACACAAAACTTATAAATATACAAATTTCTTCTTCAACTTTTGTGTACATAATCAATGAATGGACACCATTTTGATACAGACTCTGAGGAATTGCATTTCTTTTGTTCTTAGCTAGTAGCTATTGTTGTTAGATCAGTTTATCGTGTAAATATTCCTTTCAGATAATTGTGTGTATATTACACACAAATTTATGATAAGATAAAATGATTATAAAATTTAAATTACATATACAAATGACTCTCTTAATTCATTACCAAAATAATTAAACCAATAACTTGAACTAAATGATTTTTAAATGTGGTGTTTTCATAAATTTATTATTATTACTATTATTATGAAAAAACATTTGATCTCGAAAATATTATTTCCAATGAGTTACTTATTTATTGAATTATAGAATTAGGTTTTTTAACTTTGTTTAAATAAGATGACCTGAGGAGTAAATGACCAGCTACTAGTGAATGACTACCATGGTCATTTGCAGGAATTCTAAGTTAATGTGTCAAATCCATACATGTAAGTTACATCTCATTAATTAGAAAAAAATAGCAACCATACAAAATAATCCTGAACTATTGGGTTGAACCGAAAGTTCGTTCAGGTATTTACATAATAACTCGTCTGTGGCGCCTTTGTCATGCTTATCAGGTTTTAATTTGTTTAGGTTGATATTACAAATATTTGCACATTTATTACATAAGTTTAATAACAAAATTTTAAAAAGTAGCTGTAATCTTTCAAGAAAAATATCATTAAAATGGAAGATAAGAAGGTGCATTTTTGACATTTCCTACTCTATTATTTCCAAAAAGGGAAAAAATGCAACAAAAACTAAAAAAGATGTGTGCTATATATGGGGAGGATGCAGTTACTGATCAAACATGCCAGAAATGGTATTCAAAATTCAGGGAGGGAGATTTTTCACTCAAAGATGCACCTCGGTCAGGACGGCCTTCAACCATAGAAGACGAGTTCGTAACAGCTTTAATTCAAAATGATCGGCGTAAAACAATGCAAGAGATAGATGTTTGGGATATTTTTAAGATGTTGGCTGTTGTCAGACATTTGGCTAGCCTTGGATACACTTCCCTTCATAATGATTAGGTCAATTTAGGTCCCCATCAATTAAGTGAATGAAACCTTATTGAGTGTGTTTCTGTTTGTGATTCACTTTTAAAACACAATGAAGGCAATACCTTTTTAAAGTGATTAATAACAGGCAATGAAAAATGGATCATTTACAACAATATTCAACACAAGAGATCTTGGAGTAAGCCAGGTGATCCTCCAGTGCCACAACCTAAAGCTAGTTTGCATCCCAGAAAAGTAATGATTTCAATTTGGTGGGACTGGAATTGGAAAGGGGTTCTTTATTACAAACTTTTACCCAACAACCAAATAATTAATTCCAATAAATATTGTCTCCAACTGGATGAACTAAAGGCTGCAGTGCATCAAAAACGTCCGGAACTTGCAAATTAACAGAGAGTGGTATTCCATCATGATAATGCAAGACCACACATATCGTTAAATGTACACCAAAGACCTCTAGACTTTAACTGGGATGTTTTGAGTCACCCTGCATATTTTCCAGATATTGTTCCCTCAGACTATCATCTTTTTCGTTCATGGCAAAATAATTTAAATGGCATAGAATTTCAATCTTTAGAAGGTATCAAAACCTTCTAAAGATTGAAATTCTATGCCATATCAATAATTTCTTTGTCAGAAACCCACCCAATTCTACCCAGATGGAATTATGAAACTACCTGTCAGGCAATGTTAGGTTATTGAACAGAAGGGTGAATACATAGAGGATTATAAATTTTTATTTATTTTATTTCTTTCTAAAAATCTAACAAACTTTCGATTCACCCAATACATCTTTACCTTAAATAGCCATTCCCTATATATCTTCTGACAGTTACAATTAAATAATTTAATTTTAATATAGGTTAAAGATATGAAGTTCAGAATATAAACTCAATTTATGTAAAGTTTTGTCATTTAAGTTTTTTTTTGTTAATGCAAAAGATTATTTAAAACAACAGTTATTGAAACAGGTTTGTTTATAATGTGTTTTTTATTTATTCATTACTGTTATAATATATTCATACTTATGTAAAATTTATTCTTCATATTTTTAAATGCAATATATTTTTCCTTCCAATTTTATTTAGATTCTTATTCAGAAGTGGCAATGCTGAGCATCCAGATGACAAATTTTTCAACACAACTGTTGAAATATTACCATCAGAGATTTTAGAAGACAATTCATATCCTGTAACAAGAGATGGTTATTTAATTGTTGGAAGTTTTAAAGATTCAAATGGTGTTGCAGAAGGAACTCTTAATACAAATATTGGCCCTATAAAAGTATTAAGATTAAATGTACATACTCAAAGTGATCGATGGGCCATTCTTAGTGAGGTAATATTAATATATAATTTTTCTTGTGTGTCATTCAGTTTAAACCTGGCCATTACATAATATTTACCTTGCTCTGGATATTACTTACTTTATTACTGTTGTTAACATTTACTGAGAATTTTTGCAATTTATTTTTAAAAATAATAATATGAATTCTAATTAATAAGCAAGAACGTCTGTCATCAAGTCATTGCAACAGATAATAATCATTTTAATATCAATTAGCAATTATTTAATTAATCACCTTTATTAATAGCAAACTACACCAAGTATTGATTTTATGAACATTACAACATTTTTTTTTTGCCAATATTAGCTAACTAATATATCTTAAGAATAAATAGTGATGGGACAATACCAAAATTTCTTCCAATTCATATTATGCTGAAAATTCCTGATTCTGATTCCAATTCTTTTGAATACAGTGGATGATCGGTTAATGAACAGTTCAGACTGCAAACAAATTGGCAACGAAGAACACTTCACAGAACAAACACAAAAAGAAAAGACATAAAATTACAAATGCCAATTGATTTTCCCTTGTCTTCAGGTAACAATTCAAAACCTTTTGAAGCGCGGGAGACATCAACATCGACGCTCAACCCGATACTGATTGGATAGTACTCCTTTAAACTTTGAAACTCTCTATTGTAATTCCAGCTTTTTGTTTACCTTTCTGACAATTTTTTATAGTCTTTGCGAGACTGTTGGGCACTCATTCAGCTGATTGCAGAGACAATGTTTAGAGGCTGATGGCAGTTTACAGATCAGGTAGACTGCAATTCAGAAAAATTTCATTGCAGAGATGTTTCTTGCTTGTCACAGTGTAGACAGCGATTATAAACAAGTTATTTGACCTACTTTCTATATTCACTCAATAGCAGGTTTAGAGGGTTTTTTAATTTGAGTGGTAATGTTGTTGGTGGAAAAGTTTAGATAAAAATGGAGATCATTCCTTTGATAAATGTTGTAAACAGTATGAATCGACAAAATTATTCATTAATTAATTGCTTGGAGCAAAAATAACAAAATTAAATACTTTAAATTTGTTTTAAATGTTCCAATTCTAATATTCAAATGGGTGAAGACTTTACAATTAATTTAAATCAGATGCATTTATTTACAATCCAAGTATCATGTCGGTTATAAAACGTTAATGCATTTTAGGGTCATTGTAGTTAATCCTATAGTCAGAACATAATTTTAAAATTGTCTCGTTTGTTTAACAGTATCAAAATCTTTTTATAGAAATAAAAGAATGTAATAGTAATAATAAAATATTTTAAATTATTCATTTTGACAGTTACGAAGGGAGACAGTAATACAACATTGAAATAATTCCTTAAAAATCTATTCTGAAGACGAATTTCAAATTTGGTATAAATTTCCTAAATATGGATTTGTTCTTATTTTAAACCATATTGACAAAGTAATTAAATATCAAAATGGAAAAGGATTGTCATTAATTTCCGAACAGTGGTTGTTGACAGACTTAAGATTTTATTTTCGGAATCTTTCGGAATATAGCTGGCGACCTTTTCTGACATCACAAATGAATAACCCGATTGGCTGAATGACTCCTAAAACAGAGGAGTAATGGCCAAGAAAGTAAGAGCCACTGTTTTGCCAAAGTTTGTTTAGAGGGCATTTAGAAATAGTCTTTGCAACACATTTTAAACCACAGTTCAGCCAGCCAATGTCTACAGGCTGTTCTGTTGTTAAATGTTGTTTAATATAAACTCTGTCTCCTCTGCAGTCGCCTGATTAAGTTTTGCATCTGTTTTTATTTTTTAAAGGTGAGAGTTTAACATCCTATCTGATATTCATTAACGTTTTAACACCAAAATTTCAAATTTCATTTGGGCCTCATATTTACTTAATTCTTTCATGTGCTAGTTGATTTCTCTGAACTTTTTATTTCAAAAAGAAATTGATAATATTATAGAGCCTAAAAAGAGTGGTGTGTCAAGAACCATGCTCACCATAGAAACCAAATGAGATAATAGCCAAGTGGGCAGAAGATGTCTGATGTTGCTAGACAGTATGGTTTGAACAGATCTACAGTAGGCACAATCTTAGCTAAGAAAGATATAATCAAGGAGCCAAAGGAGTAACAAAAATCACATCTGAGAAACAAAGATGTGTCATCCATGAAAAAGTGGAGAGATTGCTTTTAATTTGGGTAAAAGAAAGGGAAATGAAAAGAGATGTAACTAGTATAACTATCATTCAAGAGAAAGCTAGAGAAATTTTTGAAGAACTGAAGAAACAAACTCCACATTTATCACATGAGGACATAGAATTCAAGGCTACCACTGGATGGTTTGCAAAGTTTAGAAGGAGATCTGGCATTAATCATGTAGTAATTCACAGTGAGTCTGCTAGTGCAGGTGAAGAAGCTGAGAAGTTCTGTCTCAAATTTGAAGAATTCATTAAAAAAGAATAATATTGTCTACAACAAATTTTCAATTGTGATGAAACTGGTTTATTTTGGAAGTGCATGCCGAACTGTACCTACATCATGAAAGACAAAAAAATATTCCTGGACATAAACCCATGAAAGACCAATTGACGTTATTTTTGGGAGCTAATGCTAGTGGCGATATGAAACTTATCCCACATCTTGTCTTTCACTTTGAGAACCTTAGATTATTCAAAACAAATTCCATAATTAAAAAAATGCAAGTGGTGTGGAGAATGAATGAAAGGGTATGGTTCTCTTTTCAAAGAATGGCTGTTTGAAGTTTGTGCTCCAAGTATCAAGGATTACCTTCAGACCAATGAATTGCCATTGAAAGCACTGTTGCTATTGGACAATGCACCAGGACACCCAAAAGACCTTGAAGATAATTTGCTGGAAGACTTTCCCTGGCTGACAGTTCAGTTTCTGTCTCCGAATACCACTTTGTTGATTCAACCAATGGATCAAGAGGTTATTTCAGGTTTCAAGAAATTGTACATTCAAGCACTGTTTTGTTTGTGTTTTGAAGCATGCCAGTTCTCCTCAATGATGAAATTTTCAAAGTTTTCTTTCTAAAACGTTTTGATTCTTGATGCTATACAGTTCATTCTTCTAATGTATTACAAGATATACCTCACTATTAACAACATGATAGTCAGGTTCAACGACTGGAAAGTCTATCCAGCTCGAGACCCTGGCTATCGCATCAAGGCTGGTATTATCATCAGGAACAAAAACATTAATGCCTGCCTCGTTTTCCAACATACCACAGAATACATTACCACCATCTGGGTTACAGACAATAACACTCACCTTTACATATGTTACAACCTATTCAAGACTCCACTAACATTGAGATGGCCATAGAAGCCATTCATCATCTCCTGAACAAAGATAAACCTATCCTAATAGGAAGTGACTTCAATGCCAAGCCTGTGATCTGGCATAGTCCAAAAGATGACCCTAGGGGGTAACATAGTTAACAAAACCATGGCTCAACACAACCTTACTCACTTAAACACCAGCACCCTTCTGACCTAATCTTGTACCACGGGAGAAAGTTGAACCTAACATTAGGAAACAGTCATATCACCCCTTGGGTCAACTACTGTTATAACTCACCCTTTTAGGAATTTAAAGGAATTTTAAGATAATTTAAACATATTGTTTGATGCATTCCATATTTGAATTGTACTGGTCAAAAGCCTGAGGAAGACCATGAATATGGTCAAAAACATTGGTTTTATTTAATTTTTATCATTACTGGGATATAATAAGGTTCTCGTGTGTTAATTATCCTTCCCAGTGATTCTGAGAGTTGTTTTTTTTTTTCCACTGTTATAACACCGACATAGATTCTGTCAGTGACCATAGGTATATCTTCACTCAACTGAACACTACTAGTAATACTAATAATCATAGTTTTCACTACACTCGCACTAACTGGCATTATTTCACAACACCTTCAATAACATTTGTGCTGGTATCTGTCACCATAATCACTCTACCTTAGACCATCTTGTCACCAGGCTTACAAATACAATCACTAACTCTTACATTACAATGTTTGAATTTGGAAGCAATAAACACAAAAATGTTTGTTGGTGGACCACTGAGCTAGAAAACAAGAAAATAGTAATTAGGAGATTAAGGAGGCAATTTAGGAATGAACAGGATCCGGACGTTAAAGTCACACTTAAGATTAGTACAGGCACGAACACAATGCTTACAAAATCCTTATAAATCCAAGAAGGTTCAGAAATCCTTCCAAGTGTTAGTCTAACACTTGCAGTTGCAATCCCTGGTCAGAACAGTACTACTTAGCTTGTAAGAAAAAAATGCCAACTCCAAACCCCCTTCACTATCTAGCTCCCAGATGGTCGGTATGTTACCGCTAAAGCTCGAAATCCGTTAATGTGCACATTACCTAGCTAATCTGCACATTAACTAGGGTGATCCGTTAAAGTTGCTAAAATTGTTCTATTTCTCAAATTACCTAGGTAATGTGCAGAGTATCTAGGTAATCTGCACATTACCTACTAGGCACTCGGTAAAGTGAAAATAAGATTTTTGCTGGAACAACAGCAACGTTTCTGTATGCTTAAATTAACATAATGTTATTTGTTTAATTTTCAATATCTAAAGAATCAAGTTAATACAATCAAACAATCAACAAATTAGTTGATTGAATCAATCATCAATCAATTTAAAAAACTTTAATAAAAAAATCAAATGGTTTAAAATATTATTACTATTAGGGAAATGAATTTGCAAAACATATGATAAAGTTGTACTTACTTATTAGTGCAATCTAAAGATTGGTGACACTTTGAATTACATAGCAATTGGTTTTTGCGACAAGCATGCCTATTTGTGGTACAGTACATTTAGATTTGCAGTCATATTTTCTGAAACCCTGCCCAGTACCAAGGGATTGTTTTATTGCTCTTTGACGTAAAGATATTTCTACAGCTGGGTCATCCATCTTCTTTCGTTAAAAATCTCTCTTTGCAAACACTGAATTCAGATTTTGCATACAATTGTTTTGAAATACCTGTTTTAGTATCAAGTTTATAAAAGCCATCCTCTGTCTTACTAAGAACCACAGCTAAAATTGAACGTGCATCAGTTTTTGCTCTATCTTCTTTGGGTACTTTAATTCTCACAGCGAAACCTTCATCGATGTTTGGGTGCTCTGCATTAGAAACTGCTAACATTTTCTTTGCTTGCTTTTCTAAACATTTCTT
>NW_019387460.1:0-11163 GCF_000671375.1 Centruroides sculpturatus | reverse complement strand
GTCAACTCCTTCAAGGATTATTCAACTTTTTATTGACTCACTAAACAAGAGGTATAATTAATATACCAAGTATGTTAGATTATTCAACTTTTTATTGACTCACTAAACAAGAGGTATAATTAATATAATTGGTATGTTAATAAAGATGATGATGAACACAGTAATACCTTGGTTATTGTCTGTTTCGGTTTTTGTCAATTTTTTCCTCAAAAAATTTGTTTTTGTTGGCATACCTATGTGACCTTGATGCTAAGTTTGCGAAAACAAACAGCAACCCATATGTTTTCCTGCTTGGTGTGGCGTTGTGTGAGCATTACCCCACATGTCTAGCCAAACAATTCCATTGCTTTCCTTTCCTTTCAGCTCCATTATGGGATGAAAGAAAGTTTTCAGNCTATGTGACCTTGATGCTAAGTTTGCGAAAACAAACAGCAACCCATATGTTTTCCTGCTTGGTGTGGCGTTGTGTGAGCATTACCCCACATGTCTAGCCAAACAATTCCATTGCTTTCCTTTCCTTTCAGCTCCATTATGGGATGAAAGAAAGTTTTCAGAACTAGCAGTCCTTTGAAGAAGGCCAGGAACGTGATCGAGTTGAAGGAAATCATTGAAAAATATCAGAGCGGCATTAAGATTGCTGAAATCGGCTACATGTATGGGAAGTTGTCATCTATGATAAGTTCTATTGTGACAAAAAAGAAAACAATAATAGGAGGCTAATGTGCTAACAAAACAGAGATTGCAAACAATTGAAGATGTTGAACAGTTACAGTCGACCCCCCTATAAGATCATTGATTTTTCCGTTTTATCTGAATTACATGTTGTACGAGTCACTTAGATTTTACAAATACGTGTGCCGGACTGTGAATGGCTCACATATTTGTAAAATCTAAGTGACTCGTACAACATGTAATTCAGATAAAACGGAAAAATCAATGATCTTATAGGGGGGTCGACTGTATTATTAATTTGGATCAATCAAAAACAGTTAGTTGGCAATTTTGTTTTGGAGGTAATCATGCTAGTCTTTTATATTCATTTTATATTAATATCTTATTGTTTTTAGTATTGAACTCTATATTTTGGAGTGTCTATAGTAATGTCTTCATTCTTAATGTATCTGTAATGCAGGTATACCTCGAGTTACATCGTTCTTGATTATACATCGTTTGTCAAAAAATATATGGAAAAATAAAAATCAAGTTTAAGTCATTTTATTTGACTTTACGTTCATCTGCCACAAATATTGAAGTCGTAATATCACTAGAAAAGCATTGAAGCACACAAAATCATATTAAAATATGTATAATTACAGTAAATGTTAATATAATCATCATAAATCCTAGAGAATGGAACATGAAAACATCTGTGTTTGTGTTGTAGTCTTATTTAGTGGTCTTTAAGTGCTCAATATTGCCGTTTTCCACGGTAGCTTCAATATCTACTGTTTGGCATTGTTGTCAGCACCACTTGATATTGGTAAATTTAATATAAATTAGTTTATTTTCTACTGTCGCAAGATAATTTATAACTGTAATTTAACCTTACAAAATCGTATTATTTTATAATGTCTTAGAGCAAATCACATTCACAAATAGAGTCCGCGATGTACTGTAAACATCGCCAAATTGTAAATATGTACTGTACACACATGAATTGTAAATTTAGATTAATTTTTTCTGTACTATATTAAAAACTAAAATTTATTTGTTTGTAAGCTTAAAATAGATTCTTATTAACAATATATTATTAAAAATGCATTTATAAATAAAATACAAAACTGGTAATGGTTATTTATGGTTTAGCCTAGTGACAAGTAAATTCTGAGACAAGTAAATTTGACTTACGTCATTTTTCGACTTAAGTCACCTCTCCTGGAACCAATTACTGACATAAAACGAGGTATACCTGTACTTTGACTTTTTTTTTTTTCCACAAATCACCACAAATAGAAGTCTCAGAATTTAGAAAAATGTATAACTTGATGATAACTGTTAAAAACAATTGAAAACATTAATGCATACAAGTATACTGGTAAAACATTAATTATTAATTGAATTTCTGAAAGATATTTGAACTGTTGATCATTTTATTTTAGTTTTAAGCACAGGTTCTCAAACTTATTTCGACTACTGCCCACTTTGAGATTTAAAAAAAAGTCTAGTTTCCCATATTTTTTAACTTACGTAACAGATGGTAATTTAAAAAGGTATCTTAAAAACAGTTATTGCAAATGTAATGTTTAAACATGCATTATTATATGGATAGGATAGATATGGTGTGACCCATATTTTATTTCTGAGAAAAAAGAATGTTTCATTGAGAAGAAATAAAACTCACATTTAATCACTGAGCCTTCTACTGCTTCCCCTGAAAGCCTCTAGCACCCACAAGGGGTGCTAGAGGCTTTATTGCCTACTTTGAGAAAGGATGGTTTTAAGCATTCAGTTGCAATCTAGTATGATTGATTCATGGTTATGCCAAGAAATATAGAAAAGTAGCCCAACAGACATGTTAGATAGTCATGTATTTGTCAGTAAACTTTGCATTTGTATCAATTTATTTTATAAATTAAAGATTCACTGAGTACATTCTGCTCTTATAAAACATTTTCATTTTAGATTTTGCAATAAAGGACAGAGATGGATTTCATGTTGATGATGATAAATGTGAATTACCTTCTACCTTGCTGTATCAGTTAACCATATACAACATTATGTATTTGTTGGAAGTTATGAAGCTACTTTAACTCACCTTGTATATTTTTGATGGTCACTTGTCTCAACAAATTAGTGAATGACTTTTGTATGTTTTCAGTAAAATATCTTTTGTGATAAGCTATTGGCATACTACAGAATTCTATGTTATTCCTATATTAAAAAGAATAAATAAAAGAATTATGAATATAGGAGTAACCCTTAGTAAGGCCATATTGAAGATACTGGGTAAACTTCATACTTGATGCCCTTGATTCAACATTAATTACAAAAAGTTCTATGGGCTTTTAATTCTGCAGATTCATTTTGGAACCTCCAAGTGCCCCAGAACAGAACCCTCTGCCCTTAAGTTTCTAACCCTTAGCAATATAGTCTGCTTTCTTATGTCTCTTCCGGTTAGGCAAAACACACAAAAAAGTAGTACTATTTTTCATTCACAACTGTTACCTGAAAACAAACTAAAGAATATCTTATTCACTTACTGGAAGTAATGACAAACACGAAAAAAACCTTTAAAATCCAGTAACACAAATAAAACTTTTAATAAAAAGTAAAAAGTAAACAAATGCTTTCAACTTTAATGAAGGTCTACTTCAGGTTTGTAAATCAACAGAATTCTAAAATTTGGAATGCATAGAACCGAACATTTTGAAAAATATTTTTAAACAATTTGGAACATATGACACAAATATTATAAGTGCATCAATTCAAGATATATGTAAAAACAAGATATATGCACAAGTTATTATAGGAACATTCCAATTTTGGAATTCCATTGGTTTACAAACCTGAAGCTGACCTTGGTTAAGGTCGAAAGCATTTGTTTGATTTGTGTTACTGGATTTTAAAGGTTTTTTTTGTTTGTGTTTACCTGAAAACATTATAATCTGTATATACATTTAGTAAATATCCTTTATTCTTGCTAATCTGAACTTGTATTCAAATTAGCAATGTAATATGTATTGAATCAATATCCAAATGACCAGCCATTTTCAGTTTTGCTAGTAAAGCCAAACTTGGAAAAAGCAGAATGACACATTGTTAAACTTTATAGTGCTTCTGGAACTGAGTTGAGTGCCACCCGTATGCAGGAAAAGAAAACTGCTTCAGGAAAACATGTGCGTCTGGGTTGGACACTTACTATTTTCTTCAGTGCTTGTTTTCTTCCTGTGATAATGAACCACAGCTTTCTGCCACACAAAACTTCAAAAAGTAACTGTTGTATGGTCGGTTGTAGTGTTACCTATATTACTGCGCCGCCAGGTACAAAGTTTTATTCGTTCCCGAATGAACAATACCCTGGCAAAAAAGCATTAAAAACATTATATTATTATGCATTCCACTAAAGTACTTGATTATGTGTTGCTTTATAAATTTATTGTGTTCAAATTGCAAGCAAATTATTTAAGTATGTATATAAAACAACTTCAAAAAACAACTTCAAAAAACCAAAATTATAAAACAACTTCAAAAAACTATTATAAAACAACTTCAAAAAACCAAAATTAAAATGTCAATTTTTTTATAAATATCACTTTTGGACAGTTGTTTTTATGTTCAAGTATGTCTTGTATTTTTAAGGGCTGTATTTTAAAATCTTTCCAATGGTGTACAATAGGTAACCTATTGTACACCGTGGTTTTAAAAAACAGAACCATAGTATTGCACTGAAGAGGGACTTAACATTTATATAAGTTCAAAATGCATATGTGGAAACAATAAAGTGTCTAACCTGAAAGCTGTAATGATAGTCTACCGAACTTAATGTCGGATTAAAGAGACAAGACACACTTGAAATCAATTTTTTTAATTTGATTACATGACACAAATGGAATCGCCTTGTTCATTATTTGTTTCTAATTGTAAATGCACATCATTCATTCTCGTATTGATAACTATGCAAATGTTGAAGAAAAAAGAAATACCTTAATTTCAACATGGTAGGATTTCTTGGAAACAATGGTTTGGGAAACAACTTCTCCAGTGATGATAATTGAACCTTGATTCATGTTTGGATATGTATTCTTGTCCAAGGAAATTGCTATTAGTTTGGAAACATGTCCACATTTAAACAGTTGCGCTCCTTTTTTTTAAATTACTTTTTCTCAAGGTTTCGGTAGAGATTGCACAAAACCGCACTGCCTTCTAAGAAACATTATTTGTTCGTTCCGAAAAGGAGAAGCACATGCCGCCAGGGTTGTTCCAAGTCTTTCTTAAAAAGGTACTAAAACGAATACTAGATAACAAAAAATGGTACTAAGTTTTTTTAATTATAATTAATTAAAAAATTTACCAGTAATGTGCAATAATATTTTTTTAAATATTAATAATATGACATACATACTGTATGTGCAGAATCAATACATTAAGTCAAAATGATCTACAGTCACTTCTCGAGTTACAACCACCTCGACTTAAGACGAAAAAATTTCATAAAACATTTTTAAAATGTATCAATTTTTTATAGTTTTCATCAAATATATATATCATATACATATATATCTTGGATGCTTCTGGCGATTGATTGCATCATCATTAGTTTTGTTCTACAGTTATGCATGAATCTTTGCATGTGCTTGTGTAAGATTGTTTTGTTGTAAGTAACGTCATTTCTTGACTTAAACCATTTCAATTTACATCAAAGTTGAAGAACCGAACCCCGTCGTAAGTCGAGAAGTGACTGTATTGACTAATGTAGGCATTACTTTGACCATAAACTGCTGAATGTATGTATATATTATATATTATTTAAATATATACTTATAAATAATATATAAATGTATAATTTATCAAATTTCTATTTATTAAAATATATATTATGTTACGTGTAACATACAAAATTCATACAGAATAAATTCATATATTGCAAGAATGCTATTTTTCCTCAACAACAATCAAATGAACAAAATGTTGAAACAAAAGTAATGAACATGAAGTACTAAACTTTAAAATTATCACATTGAAAAATCACTGGTAACATCATCAGAATCTTCCTCACTAGAATGTTTTTGTATGGTTGAAGCAGATAATGGTTTCCAAGTGTAACATTTTATCATTGTTACTTTTAAATAACTCCTTTGCTAATAACAGTAATTAGTAAGAACTCTATTTTTGTAGTTTAGTTTTTATTAAATTTAATTGCAAAAAAATATGTTCAACTTCTGCACTTGAATGAAGAAGCAATAAAACATCTATTTACTGCCAAAGTAAAGCAAAAAAATATAGAATAAAAATGAATGTTTTGAAAGGTGTTAAATTGAAAGGAAGGGTATTAGGATTTCATGAATAGTACTAGGAAAATTGTGTTGGGTATCTTGGTACTGAAACAAGTAAAAAGGTACTAGATTAGTGCAAAAGTACTAGGTAGAACAACATACTGGTGCAATTTTTGTAGCCCCAATTTTGTTACCCTGTGTCGCTGCTAGAGGTGCCTCGATCTAGTTTCACAGTTCCTTCCACTAGCTCTATAGAATGTAAATAATATCCACTAACCTGTTTTTTAATTAAAGCCAAACAATATACTGGATTATCAGGCTATTTTATGGCTAATTTTAATAATGAAATAAACAATAATTTGACTGGAGATAGAGGTTACTGTTTAATTATTAAAATTTGCCTTAAAATAGCTTGATAATCTGGTATATTGTTTGGCTTTAGCTTTAAAGAAGTTGTTTAACAAACAACAACAAGGCAGCAGTTATTCTTTAGAATAAAGTTTACTTATGTCTGTCCACACCTAAAAATGGCCCATTAACCAGGTTGAAAATTTTGGTATTTCATCATACTGTTAAAGGTATTTGTTCATTAACAATAAATGTGATGCAGTCAATAAGGTACCTTAAGTTGGAAAAGTAAATTTTACTATAGAGCAAAAATGTGAACAAGGTCAAACTTGTCAATTTTTAGGCTTTGAAACCAGACATTATATTAATGTATAATCAGTGCTAGGAAAGATTGCATTTGTCAATACCAACTGTACCTAGATTAGGCTTGATAAGGTGACAGGTTATGATAGTTCTGTGGTAATTTTGTTATAAATGTGAGTACTTTAGCTGAGTGAGCTTTATCAATTGTAATGTAATTTTTCCTCAGGGCATTTGTGTAAACAAAATGAACACTTTGTAGCCTGCAAATAATTGGAAAGTAGAGGAGGGTTATAGTGATGATCTATGGATTTAACAGTCAGCAACAACTGGAGAGGTAGTTAGGATTTTTTCTGATCTAATGAGTGTTTTCATCAAAAAAAGAAAGCCTTTAAATAGACTTCGAGTGCAAATTATTTTCATGCTGCCCTGGTGGAAAATATTTACATAACACATAGGAGAAAAATCCAAAGAGTTTCTTCTCTGTACAAACCCTTACCAAAGAAAGAAAAAAAAAAGAAAGGGTTTCTTGGTACAGAAAAATCAAGTAAAGGTTTTTAATTTCAACTTACCAAATTTTAAATGTTTTAATAAAATATACAATTAAAAATAGAACTTTCATTAACTGGAGTGTAATTTTCCTCTTTTAGTCAATAATGTCTGATATGCCTANTCTTCTCTGTACAAACCCTTACCAAAGAAAGAAAAAAAAAAGAAAGGGTTTCTTGGTACAGAAAAATCAAGTAAAGGTTTTTAATTTCAACTTACCAAATTTTAAATGTTTTAATAAAATATACAATTAAAAATAGAACTTTCATTAACTGGAGTGTAATTTTCCTCTTTTAGTCAATAATGTCTGATATAATTTTAACATGTGGTTTTCAACCAGTCCATACTGACAAATTTTTTACACCTTTGAGATGGAAGAAAGGAATTTTACTTGCAAAGGCTAAGCATATAGCTGCAATTAAAGAAATTAAAAACAATGGAGGAAGTACAGTTACAGCTAGTTGCCTATTCCAAATGAAAATGAATGAGAAATCATATTTGTATTATGGCATTTTTTACATTTAAATTGCTAATTTGTACTTCTAAATAATTTTAGATGTCAGCGTAACCTCTCTGCAATAAACAAACAGGATGACAACAAAATTGTATATTGCTACTTTTATTAAGCTATATACTGTTGAATTTTTCTTTAATAAAAATATTTCATACATGTTTTGCAAATTATTTTTAATAAAATTAATTTTCAGTTATCAGCAGATAGAAAAATAGTTACAGCAACGTGTAATTGCAAGGAAGGTATCTATGGTCAGTGTAAACATGTAGCAGCAATGATTTTTGCATTAAATAATTATAAAAACGAAAGTGTTACCAGTGGAAAGCAACAATGGGGAATTCCACAACATAAGATATATACATCAGTTGGATATTGCCTTAGTAATTGTGTAATTCCAAAAAGGATATAAATACCAGCATCATTATCATCAAATGCACCAACATTTTTATTATATCAAAAGATTAATTAATTGTGCTTTTTATTCAATGTTGAGAGCTGAATTTGATGAAGATGCACAATGTCAAGTGCTGCTGTCTGATTTAATTGACACAGTTCATGAACAATGTGAGGAATTATATTTTAAATCTTTAATTATACCATTATTTGAAAGTAAACATATGAATAATTGTTATAAAATTGTTGAAAAACTACCTACAAACATAACATTTTTAAATGGGTTAAGTTTTTTTAGTTTTATCATTTCAGAAAAATTGTTAAAATTTTATGATAATGTGATTATCACACTTCCAAAAATTACTCAAATACCCTCTCTCATAAGAAAACAAAGCAGAAGTCCAGACTGGTTCATTTACAAATGATACAGATTAAGCAGCTTTATGGCTTATTCTATAAAAACAAGAAAAAACTATTTTGAAAAATTGGCTTTTAGATTTTTAAATAATACATTCAAGGAAACAATTGCAAACTGATTATGGAAAAAATTGCAAAAACTTCATTTTTTGCTTAAAAAAATATTGGAATAATTGATGCAGGAATTATCATTTGTAATGAAGCTCCCTGGATTTGTGCAAGCCCTGATGGTATATGCAAAAATAGAGATAAAATAAGCTTACTCAAATTTAAATGCCCTTACACATGTAAAGATAAAAAAAAAATTTGTTGATTTCAAGACAAATAAGGTATTTGTAAAATATTTAGAGTTTAAAAATTCTAAACTTTATTTAAATTAAAAGAGAAGAGCATGTATTATACACAAAATCAATTACCTTTATATGTAACAAATATTTAATTTTCTTATTTATTTATCTATAGTGATAAACAAAACATAATTCTTAAAGTGGAAAAAGATAAGACATTCATTTGTTCACTATTAGAGAAGATGCAAATGTTCTACTTTTAGTTATTATTTACCTGCGATTGTAAATAGTATTTAAGTAAATAATTTGTGTTTTCACAATAAAAAAAAAATTCGCTTATTTATAATTGGAGGCTGCATTGAAGTCCTGATGTGGGCAATTCCAATTAAATATTTTATAGTATAAGCAGATTTATAGTAGGAATAAAACTGAATTTGATGTTGAACTGATAATGGCTTTTCAGTTTTAATTCTGTGCAGTCAATGATTAGTCTTGTTTTGNACATCCTCTAGTAGTTAGTTCGATATCGTCAATACCTGAGGATGTCTATTACATATAGACGAAAACGTTCGTGGAAAGAATTTTTCTGTTTGGTTATGAACTGGTGTTGGTTTATTTGGTGAGTCTTATATAAAACTAGTATATTTTTATGTAAATCTTTGTTATCAAAATAAATGAATTAAAATAAATTAAGAAAAAGTTTAAAGTAACTAGTCTGTTATATATATTGAATTAGGTAATTGTTTCTCATTGAATAATTTTTTTTTATTCTTGAATCTGAAGTACTTTAATTATAACTCAAAAGTACTGGCAAAAAACATGCTTGTCCTAAAATTTCTATTTTTATTTAAATATATTGCACTTACCATCTGACATATATTACTAATATGCCCTCAGTACAAAACAGCCAGACAATGCTACCTTTGACAACATATATCTTTCGACAACCAAGCTTTACAAGACTCTAATGGACAAATCCAACCTAGAATAGCATATCTGAAGATATTGATGCAGAAATGAGATCTCAGGTCCACAGGTCAAGGTATTATGTTTTGACCCAAGATATGTCAGGAATACCTGGAAATAGGTTAAATCTCTCTAACCATCTATCACTGTCACTAAATTTTATTTTTACTCCATATACTTCTAGAGATTTCCATCTCTTTTTGTTTCAGTATTATCCCCGAAACAGGAAGATTTGATGCACAAATTTGCTTTAGCCAATGTACCAGAGCATCATCTACATATTTGTATTGCCACTTTCTATGGTGTTTTCAAGACAGCCACAATGACAATCCAAGAAAAAGTTTCTTAATTTCCTCTTTTTTCTTCAGGATTCCCACCAATGTTCTTGGAAGGTTTTTTTGTTTTGAAAATTTGGCCTGCAAAATTATATTACATTCAAATTCAGATATAGGTTCATATTTTTTTTTTTAGTGTAAGTATTGTTAGCTTTTGGATACTCATTTACGATCCCTGGTATAAAGCAATAATGCACCTCTAGTGGTAGTTTTTGGAAGCAACTTTTATTTTGCTCTAAAAAATTCCCATTATCTCATTAAGACATTACCAAACTTTTGTATAGCAAAAACTTTGTGATGAATAGTTTTTGCTACAGTTAACTGGGAAATGTCAAGTTTAATTTGGGAAATCCTGTATATATATATATATATATATATACCATGCTGGGGTTAAGTGATGACCAGCTGAGTGCCTTAGTAGGTGATTATAGGATGTGGACACTGAAAGTGTTCTCAGTCAGCACTGTAAGTAACTGAGGATGGTCACATCTAATTAAATTAAATATTTGGAAGGAAAGATCAAATGGAGGTCTAGGTAGATTAACTGTCAATACATCTGCGCAGTAAGCGGAGATGTCACGGGATCAAGTCCCATTTCAGGTCAATGTTTTTTTTTTCCAGAATATTCTAAATTATTTATTTAACTCTAATTATTAAATTTAATAAGAGATGGTGCCTAATGCCTACCTCTAGTACCAAATTATTTAGAATTTAATTAAAAATTTAAAAAAAATTAATTGCGTTGAATTTTCGTCGATGTTAAGCCTAACGTAAACTTTTTTAAATAATAATCGTGGCTATTGTATCGTTAAAAATGATTTCTTTGTTTTACAAACGAAATAAATACATTGAAAAATATAAAAACAAACAAAAATTATACTTTAGGCCGACTGGAATTCTTTCGGATAACCGACTTTTGGATAAATGACACTCTACTGTATATCTATGTATTTTGTTTTTATTGTATTTACTACAAATTCTGTATACATTGAATTAACTGTTATGACTTGTTGCATGTTAGACCACATATTTAATTAAATTTATGTTCAAATTTAAACTAAAGATAATTTTTTTTTCTTAGTATTGCATGATGGAATGAAAATATTTGATCTTTTACTATT
>NW_019387459.1:5062-12774 GCF_000671375.1 Centruroides sculpturatus | reverse complement strand
CTGAAGAGAGGTCATTAATTAAGACCTCTCTTCAGTCCTTAGACTTTACCAAAAAAAAAAAGACTTTATCTAAATTAATATACTTCTGGAAGCAAAGACATGCTCAGGGTCCAGGTGATGCAACTGACAAACGCACTTTACCGGAACTGGAGGTTGTGAATTCCAGCCCTGCCCCTTGGCCAGTTCTTTTATTCCAGAAGATACTAAATTATTTATTAATTTAGTTAAGAGATGGTGCCTAACTCTTCTCTCTAGTGACAAATTACTTTAATCATTTAATTAGCCGAATTATACCCCGATCTTTCGGGCAATCATTGGTAATTTATTAGATTAAGCATTGAAAATATTTATTTATAAGTTGTTTTTCTTCTTTGTATTGAACTCAGATACATTTTTTGTTCAAAATTAAGGTAAAAAAATTACTTTAATCATTTAATTAGCCGAATTATACCCCGATCTTTCGGGCAATCATTGGTAATTTATTAGATTAAGCATTGAAAATATTTATTTATAAGTTGTTTTTCTTCTTTGTATTGAGCTCAGATACATTTTTGTTTCAAAATTAAGGTAAAAACATTTTTATTTCTCAAATTTATTGTACACACAAACTAAATATGCTAATTACAGAACAGAAATATACAAGTGCAGAAATCTCAATGTTGATTATAAATTCAATGCACAATAGAAATTAATTTTACATAAGCTGTAAATCTAACAAAATATTAAAGGTATCAAACATTTTTGATAACTCTATAAAAGCAGACATCACATAAGAATTAATTTGTGATATATTTGTAAGAGTTAAGAATAACTAATAAATTTTTGATAAATGAATTGTAATTTACATTTGAGCTTATATTACACCAAGAATTGACTAGTTAAGAATTTCAAGTTTTTGTTTTTTTCATTATTATAAAGGTAATTCTAGTACATTATTTTTATTGTACAAAATATTGAGTTGATATACAAAACATTGATTCAGAATATATTAATATATCACAGAAAACATGAATATATCACATTTTTAATATCACAATGATTATATTAAAAATACATATTTGTATTTTTAATATAATGGTGCCTATTATGCCAGTTTATGCCAGATTACTTATTTTTTGTTTGCTATTTACTGTTCATTTATCATCAGATGATAGCTTGATATTATCTTTTAGACTCAAATATTGTTCAGTAGAAATCAAGTATTTGACTTCAATGGAATCATCCTTGCTAAGGAGAGCAACAAGATTTTTACTTGTTTTATGCAATTTTAGTTTATGATCTTTTGGAATTACTGCAGGATTCTCAACATCTTCGAAAAAGTGATAGAAGATGTAATGAAGAATAGGCATAATAGATCCAAGGGGAACTACACCCCTAAAAAAATTTTAAACTTATTCCATTTGAAACTATTTATTAAATTTTGAATGAGATCTATGGATTGACAAACATCAGCAATCTTTTCTTCAAAAGTTCGATTTGTAAAGTTTTCATACATGGCTGTAAAATTCTCATCCAAAAATAGAAATATCTCCAATTTATCAGATTCTTTGTAAATGTAGTGTAAGTCTAATAGGCTTTTTTTAGTTTCTTCATACAAATGTTTTGTGCCGGGAAAATGAAAATAAATTTGAGAAAGTCGAAAGAAAGGTAGCGCTAATATAATTCTTATCAATTCTAAAGAGGTATAACTAAAATGTACTTTGGCATTTGAACAGAATAATTGTTTGTTGGTTATATTTTTAATTTCATTAGCACATACAAGCCAAACTATAGGATCATAAACATTTTCTTGAATAGAGCATATGAAATTAGTTGGAAATTCTTCATCTCCACAAAGACCACAAACAAATGGTAGGACTATAAAATTGTTGGCACAATTTGGAAGGATATGTTTTGAATGGTAATAACAAAGTGCAGTGATAAAGTCAAGAAAGGTATTATGTATAAAATTGAAAGAAGCGATTCCATTTACCTCAGAATACTTTGCAAAAATGTCTAGTCCCAATATAAATTGATAGTGTTTTTCTTCTGGAAACTTTTTCTTTAACTCTTTATCTGTTAATGTTGTCAACTTGTTAATGTCAATTATCAGCTTGTCTGCTTTAAACATTTTGGATTTTTTGTCCAAATATATTTCTCCCAATTTAACTAGTAAGTCTTCTCCATAAAAAAACTTTCCTTTTATTAAATTATGTTTTTCTCCCATTTTTCTCATATATCTTTTTATCACCAGATGAAAGATTTGAATGAACAAATCTGTCTTTCTTTGTATTTTATGAAAATATTTCGTTTTTGGTAGACAGCATAACATATGCAACATTAATGGACATTCAGCTAAGGCTTGAAAATCATTGAATTTCATGAACTTTAAAAGTTCGTCCCGCCTGTCGTCATCATCATCAATAACTAATTTAATATATTTTTCTTTTTGTTGTTGCGAAAATCCTGCAATAATGAATCTCATATTTACGTTTTCTCTTATATTTTCGGCAGCGTGAGGACGGCAAGTAACAAGAATTGTCATATTTTTAGAAATATGGAATGAATCTTTTTCAATAAAATGTATAATTGAATGTTTATCACCTGTTTCGTCAAATCCATCCAGAATGATTAACAAATTCAATTCACTTTTTCTTAATGTCTTTTTAGAACTAGAATCTGTATTTTCACAGATACTTTGCAGAATCTCATCTGTTATACTTTTCTTCTCTAATTCTCGCAAAATAATGACGATAGTAAAATCATAATGTCCTAAGTAATCGGTATGGGATGTATCGGTACCCCAATCGTAAGCTATTTTCTTACAAAAGGTAGTTTTGCCATAACCGGGATCACCAGTTACTAACATCACAACATGTTTGTCAATTGATTTTGGAAAAATCTGTGTAAACTGAATGGTTTCTCCTGCTTTTTTACATAAGAAATCTGCTTCCTGAACAGTAAGTTCAATGAAATAGTCTGATAAGGGAAAGTCTTTGCTTTTTTCACTCCACAACAAAGATTTCAAGTAAGCATTTTTAGTCTTGTAATAATACATTAAAGATTCTCTCTGTATCTGAAAAGATTCTGAAAAATATTATACATATAAATATAATATTTCTGTAGTTCTTATTATACTTCAAAAATTTAAGCTTACTAATTCAAACACTATCTCTATAAATTTTAAATACACACAAAAGTTCTTCACTTTTTATAAGGAGTGTAAAGTATTTTAAATATAGGGTCATGTTTGAACTATACTTTCAACCAGCATCATTAATAATATTGATTAATTGTCATTCCCTATGCTTCGTATTCTGATTGTCGTTACTGTGGAACAAGTGTTCTCATATAGGATGCAGTTGTGACTTGTCATTGAGCTATAATAGGGGTATTTGAGCTTGCACACAAATGTATCATGATTTATCTGCATATTAGGAGGGATGACAGAGTAAAAAGAGCAGAAATTATTATAAAATGTGAAGAAATTAATGTCTGAAATACTTTTGCATAGCTAATAGTAAATGGCATTCAGCACAGATGACAATTATACTATAACAATTAACACTTGCTGAGATATTGTTTAATCAATTAATACACTAATGTTTTCTCAAACTATTTCATAAGCCATACATCTTCATGTATGAATCTAGAATATAAACTGTTACAAAATGGAAGATTTCAACCATAGAAATTTTCAAATGTTTACACTTAATGTTATACAGTATTTTGAAATTACAAACTTGAAAAAATTTGTTAAATAAATTCAATTAGTAAAATAAGAATTAGCACAATGCAATTTGCAGTGTTCTCTGGAAAGCATTTATGGGTAACTGGCTTTTTTTTAAGTTTCAGTTGTGTGAAGAAAAAGGTGTATTTCTGATACTATTTTGTGCATTTGATTAGCTTTCTTAATCTTTAATAACCATTACTTCTACACATATTCATATATATTTTTCTAATTTTATAGAATAAATACATTATTTTATCATCATCGGTCTTACACAAGTGGAAAATACAAGTTTATTTTAGTGTATTGCCAATATTGTATTTGCCAAAATTGTGTATTGCCAAAATTGTATTGCCAATATATATTTATGCTTCATTGTTATTTAATTTCAGAATAAAATGTTAAGTACAGGCAACATAAAAGTATAAGCTGCAAGAATAAACAATCAACAAAAGGTGACATTATATTTTAAAATTTCACTTTTATATTTGTTGCCAAATAATGTAATGCTTCTGAAACGGGCCAGATGCAAAAATAACTATCTAGTAGACCAGAGGTGACGAACCTATGGCACGCATGCCCAAGGTGGCACATCGAAGAAATCATCTGGCACGTAACGTATTAATATTATACAAGTTCAGTTTATAATCTTTTTCAATCAGATAATTTACATTCACTCTAATTACAGCATATTATTATACTCGTATTTATTTAAATATTGTTTTTTAAAACTCTGTTTTTCCTGTGAGCACTAAGAGGGCTTTTTTATTTTGCAAACCCACAATGGGACAGCCAGGTGTTGAACAGATCACCACATGAAAATTTTTTGGAGTTTTGATCCTGGGTCTACAAGAGCAATAAGCTATAACTTTGAGTGCTCGGCCATTCAGCCAAATTTAAATATAGCTACTTGAAGTCTAAAACTTCTGCACACATAAACATTTTTAAAGAAAAGTATGCTTAATATGCTTACTATGTGGCAGGCAGACTTAAGAAGGTTTGCCATCCCTGTACTAGACAAACTGTACACTTAATTCTAATTTTTATATTTGTGCTCTAACAGTAAAAGATAAATATACCATGTATTATATAAAGGACTTTTTTAAACAAAAATTACTATTAAATTCAGACAAATTTCACTTATTTATCATCATTTATAAATTTGGATTATAAACTTAATATTCAATAATATAAATCAATTGTATCTAAATATTATTATTATTAATTCACTTCACACACTTAATTGTAAAAAAGATATTTCAGCTTATATTACTGTATTTGCAATTACCTGAATCGTTTTTATCAGTTGAACTGGATGGTTGATTTATATTAAAAACATTACCCAGATGGATGGTTGATTCGTTTATTTTAATACCTAATAATAGTGATAAAGTATATTATAAAATATTGTTTTTATTTTCTTGTAAAGATTTAATGTATATATTCAAAAATAATTACGGTCTGCTATTCTTCCTGTTGCTGTAACTGAGGTATCTAAGGTCAAAGTTTCCAATGCCTATAATGTTTCAATAATTAAGACTTAATATGTTAATTGAAATGTTATAGAATTAATTTTAATATGTATTATAAGGTTATAAGACAAATATATATGCCATAAAACATAATCGTTAACTTAAAATTGTGTACTTGTAGTTAAAGTCAAGACAATCTTAAGGTGTTACGTCATTTTCATCACTAAAGAACTATCATAGCATTTAATTTAATTTAAAATCAGTCAAAATAAAACCATTTGTTGTTTGTTTTTCCTTATAATTTTGCGAGAAGGTAGTCCTATATAGAATGTTTAACATTTGTTATCGGGTTTAACATCTGAGATGTTTATTGCTAAATTCTGTGGTTATACAGAAATTCTGTTTGTTGCACGATTGAATGATGTCCGTGGTTGATGGCATAATTAAAATGTCCATAATGTATAACTTTTATAATTCTTGTTGTAACTCGTATAGATAGAATAGTCTTTTATGTATTCTTTATGTCTCAAATAATAATAACTTTATTAATAAAAAAAAAATTTACCTTTTCTATGCTTTCCTCCATATTTCAGTACAAAGACAGATTTGATCTTAATAAGTAAATCAAAGTTTAACAGATTTGCTCTCTTATCCAAATAAACTGATATTTTCCTGTATAAAATGTAAATTTATGCATGTTATTCAAAAGAAATCATCTGTTGAAATGAATTATAATAATTAAATGAATAAAAAGATAATACAAATTTAATTAATGGAGATTATATATGAAAAAGATTTTATATTTCAGATGATCTAAGAAAACCTTTAATTAGCAACTTTTTAAAATTAAATTGTTAGTATCTTTGGGTGAAATGATCTCTAATCGTAAAATCTCTGTTTAATTTCAAACCAAGAATCGGTTATAACGATCGGATTGGACGCCAGTCATGTCCTGTTCGTCCAACTGACCCGAACTAAAGACATCCCACATTCCTGAATCGCACGCCCACACATAGGTGTAACCACGTGCGACTAAATATCCAGATGGCACAACGCGCTGATTGGTAAGCTGAATGACGTCAACCTACTAAAATCGGAAATGTTGATCGATCAGCCTAAACTTCTGTTAAAATTCGTTCCTTCTTTCAACGTTGAGGTAGCGCTGTTGTCAGCGCTGCCTCAACGTTTTTCCAATGAATTATGGGTAATTGGTAAGACATTTGAATGAAATCCATCTTGCTGAGAATGGAATTATGGGAACTAAGCACTTCGTACTCGAGTTGGAACGTCGTTGATGACGTCAAATTGTTGACTTCAACAATCAACACTCGCGTTGAAAATTGGAATGTCCCGTTTGTGTTGTTGTTGTTGTTGTCGTGAGAGCGGGCATACATTTTATAATAGTTATAGACATTTCATCTAAAACTTGATAAAATGCAATTATTTATAATTTCAATAGCAAATAATTGACATTAATTGAAAAATTTTTAATACATTAAACTAAGTTACGCGATATCAAAGATTTTAATTCCGAGACACTTTTAAACATCAAGAAGTAACTTTTATCTGTTTTGTGTTTTTGAAGCTTTTTTTGTACATTTACTTTAATAATAAAAAACAACAAATGTAAATTGCAAATTCAGTTTTTTTTTTATATTCTTTATTAGACAATACAGTATTTTTAACATTACAGAAACTTGCATTTAATATTTTTTATAAATATATTACAACAGAATATGCTAAGTGGAAATGCAGATTACTTAACAATTTAATATATATTTTCGCCTAAAATTCATACTTTTTAATGCATAATTGTTAAAAAATTTTAAATAATAAGTTATTTTTTCTACAAATTCTCTAATCCATTGGTTTGCTTTTCAAATCAAATCCTGTGAAAACTTAATTATAGACATAATAAGTATAAATACAACTTTTTTACAAAGAAAAATTCTTTGTTTCAGTCATTTTTTCGTTGTTCGTCATCAGCAGTTTATTAAAAAACAAATACTCACAGAGACGACCTTTCTTTATAGGCTACTGCCTCCGTTTATTATTTATTATATTAATATTAAATAATCGTTGGCCATGTAAACTTATTATGTTTACTTAATTATAGACACTGGATATACATTTTTCTACGCAACCAGGTATACAGCACATACAAGGCATCTAGAAATAGTTATTCATTAGTATGGTAATATTATTTTAACAAAAAATAGAAAGGATTAAAAAAATAGTTTACTATGAAAACATTACAGGACAAATGTAACATTACTTCTTCCTGACACATATTGGTAAACAATTTCCACCATGAAATGTATGGAAATTCTTATTTAAAACATATATAACTATTATATTCAAAGGAATTTAAATACATTATTATTGATTGTTAAATAATTTATACAAGAATTCTATACTTTTAATTTGAAAAATGGTCATACAAATTTGATTAAACATATTTACATATATATCCTTGATGGAACTGGATATATGAAATTTCTGTAAATTTGAAAAGTATTGTTTCTTAACAC
>NW_019387459.1:0-3965 GCF_000671375.1 Centruroides sculpturatus | reverse complement strand
TCCTTTATGAAGGCATAGAGCCTTTACTACATGAAAATGAAAATTAATGAATACACTGTGTACAGTAATTTACCTGATAAGACAGACCTCAGAAAAATGCTTTGAGGCATAAAGCTCTATGATGAAAATTAATTATCTAAGGGTATTTTTGCCCTGCCAGGGTGTGGCCGAGTTATCCGGAGTGCCGAGTTTTCGAGGCTACTCCGGATATCACCTAAACATTCTTTTCGACTTAATTGTTGGTCTTTCAGGACAGGATAAAACAAATTTCCTATTAAATCTTATTTTTGTATGATCAGTTAAATTCTGATGCTTTATAAATATATGTTAAAGACATCAATGAACCAAAATGTGAAAAAAAATACAAGAAAACTATATTCTTTTACCAACTTAAAGAAGATATTGCTGTCTTAAAATTAAAAAAAGAGAGAAAAAACTTAACTGTTAATTATTCTGCTTAAACTTAGATGATATGATTGATATAGCTACATTACAGTCCCGAAAACTTGGCACTCGATAACCCGGCAGTCCGGATAACTCGGCCACACCCTAACAGGGTGAAAAAAACCCCTAGTTAGTTTTCATCATAGACAGCTTATGCCTCATAAAGTATTTTTCTGAGGTCTGTCTTGTCTGGTAAATTACTGTACATTGTGCATTCATTAATTTTCATTTTCATGTAGTAAAGGCTCTATGCCTTCATAAAGGACATACTTTTCCTTTGTTTAAGGGTATTTGGGCAGTTTATTTTCTGTTGTATTCTCGAGCAAACAATACATATAAGTACAGTACAATATTTTCTGAGGAAACACTCGTACTTATTCTTTTTTAACCCCATTCCCGATAACCCGGCATTTTCACAAACTCAGCCACCCTTCGGTCTACATTAGACCGAGTTTTCGTGACTCTACTGTATAATTTAAATCACACAATAAAAAATCTGTATTTGATGAATATGTTACATAAAGATCAAGCTGAACCCTTACATTTCTTTATCAGAGGAATAAAGAAAAATGCTTCAATTATTCACTTATCTCAATCCCATTATTCTAGTCTAACTAAAATCAGAAAGAATGCAATTATACATATTTTTTAGACTTCAAAACAGAAAATTTAGACAAGTAACTGATGATTCTAACTGTTGATCAATTTTTAAAAATGTATACAAAGAGCGCAGAACTCATTTGAATTTTCATTTGTTAGATTTTTAAATGAGAGATCATAGGATGCTATACAGAAAGAACTTTTTACTTCTATAAATAGATGAATATTTAGATATGCAAATATATGGTTAATAGAGAGTTTTGAATTCTATAGCAAAATTAATAAATCATTAACAACAGGGTAGTTTGTATATAAAGCTTCTGATTTAATTGTACTTTAATTATACTTTCTTTCTCCATCTTATCTACTTTAGCCAGAGTACAGTAATTGAATTATTGATAAATTGTTGAAGTTATCAGAGAGAGAGGAAAAATATAAACAAGCTTTTAAACCCATATGATAAATTATTAAATTTATTTAAAGCAGGTACTATATCTGAATATTGGAAGCCAAGTTGAGTGGTTATAAATTTGTAGAGAAAGAAGGGAAAATGTTTGATAAGTTATCAATTGAAATGCATTTACTAGGCCATAATTTTAAAGAACCTGTAACTCTGTTATTATGGGTAATTAGATTATAACCTGATTTTATCACATAATGGTCTAAATCAATAAACAGAGTACATGAAATAGCTTACACACTATATTTTTAAAAAAATAAATATATGAAAACTAGAAATGAAGTTTGTAATAAAAACTTATTAAATGAATTAGATGTTATGGTTAATTCAACACTTGACTCCCAGCAAAAGAATTTAAAATTGTGGCAGCTGATATTTTATTAGAAACGTCTTTTTATATTATTAATTAATTGCTGTATTTACTCGCGTATAAGATGAGGTTTTTATTCATTTTTCACTGCTTCAGAAACCTAGGTCATTCTATACGCGCGAGCGAAGGATTCTTTACGTTTATGCAATGATTTTTGTGAACCATTTATAGTTCATGCTGCCATTATAGCAGGGTGATATTGAGGTCAAAGTGAATGTCGCTTTCAAAGAGATGGTCCGAAAATAGCTGGTCCCACACGATCCCTCTCTAGCTCCCCACCCTGTCGACTTTTACCAAAATTTAATAGCACTAGTCTCCTTAAACCTCCCTGCAAAGTTTCAGAAGTTTTTGCCAAAAGACAGGAGTTATTACGGTTTAGTTGGTGAACAAACTCGTACTCCCCATACACTAAAATCCATACATACAGAAACTCCCCGAATTGCTTTGAATTCTCAACGTTTGAAGGTTCGGAACCCAAAAATGTATGTATAGCACTGTACGCCCGAGTATTTAAGATGGCAGCCTGTCTCTTCGGGACCTGCACGGGTCGAATAAACCCAAGGATTTTTCGCGTTGGTGTTTCGGCATCTCTCACTATGCAGTCGCCTCGTTGCTGGCCTAGCCGAACCCATAATGGACTTGACACAAATGGCCCTCTTAGTGCCCACAGAGTAGGAGGAGCTTATGAAAAAGCCCTAAAATGTTAACAGCTCTACACAAATGGATGACATATGGTTTGTATATATATCATTATTTGCAGTAGAAAATTCGAAATAGTTCGTTCACAACTACTTATTTTGTTTACAAATTAAAATACAATATAAGAAAATGTAAAAAATTCTTTTTATTAATGATTAGTATTGATAACTTATGTTGTAAAAATTATAATTACCTCTACTCTTCGTTTTTTTTGTTTTGTATGTGCTCCAATACTTCACATAATTACAATAAACAAGATTTTATATTCTCGCTGCAGTCACTAATATAAAGGAAAACGGCAAAACCATCAAACAAAACCAAACCAAAACTAATGACAGCGAAACTGTGTACTGTTATCTTTACGTGTACAGTACGTAGACGTGTTACGTAGTCACTGTCATTTCTCTTATCTGAATTTCTCGCTTGTGATTGGTTTTTTTAGTCGAGTAAACACCACATCGAGATACTTTTAACATTACTGATTGGTTTATTTATGCCATTATTTTGTCGGCCTGTAAGGGATGAGGGATGCTTCCTTGTTTTCTCTGTCAAGAATCGTAGAGTAAATCTTATTTCTCTTAACATACACAAAATATCTTTACTTTTAAAATTTAAAAAGCTTGAAAATAACTCATTTTAACGCCACGTTTGACTAAATAGGTAGGCAGCAAGAGCCAGATTTGTGTCTGTCAATATTAAATAAAACATAAAAGAATGCTTTTAAAACAGCATGTGATTAAACAGTGCTATCTGGTTATACAAAAATATTTACTTGAATCGGTATTACTTTTTATTTACACATGTACGTCATGAGAATTCTACTGTCTTAATTATTGTTTGATTAATTTTAATTATTTTTAAATAATATTAAATTTATAAACGAAATTTTCCACTAAAATTTAAAAGGAAACCGTTGTACCAGTTTAATCCCCTATAACACTGTTAATTTTTCCATTTTATATGAATTCCATGTTGTACGAGTCACTTAGATTTTACAAATACGTGAGCTGTTCACAGCCTGGCACGTATATTTGTAAAATCTAAGTGACTCGTACAACATGGAATTCATATAAAACGGAAAAATCAACAGTGTTATAGGGGGGTCGACTGGTATCTCACTTCCGAACTAAGGAAAGTTCAATTTCCTTTCTCATATTTCTTATCTCAAAAGTTTTAGTCACCAAACTAAAGTTCAACCACTCTGAATATTAATTACGCGTCAGGAAAACCTAGGGTCAAACCGTATGTGGGTGGTGGCGGTAGGAGACAAAGATGACAAGTGTCCTACACGAAACCGTTTATTTTTAACATAAAGTTAACTTACATAACAGTAATAACATAGAAAATTCGATCTAGATCTTTCCGCTGGGGAGCTCCCGATGTCGGTGGATG
>NW_019387458.1:0-10948 GCF_000671375.1 Centruroides sculpturatus | reverse complement strand
ATGCTTTAATACGTAAATGATCAGTTTTAATAATTTATTTACTATATTTACATATATATTTGCGTTTTAACATTCGTTTTGAAGGTTCAAATGAAAATATATTTTTAAAACTGGACTGTGCATACATTCGGTTACAAATTGTTTGTTTTCAAAGAATGTCTCTGCGATGTCTTAAACAAACGTAGCTGACTAAATATTCGCTCAACAGAGGCATTGGAAGCTGGTAATATCGTCAATAAACTCAACAATTTATCAAGATTTTGAAACAAATTCTCCAGCAGCATTAAAAATATATATATATTTCTGACCAGTAGCAGCAGGGGCGGACTGGCCATGTGGAAAATGTGGAAAATTCCACATGGGCCGCATACAATTTGGGCCGTTTTTTCTAAATATGTACTGTACATAATGTACCGTTTGGTTAAGTTTAATTTTAAAAAATTCATATACTTTTTTTTGTTAAGTAAGATGTATAATATCCTATATTATACACCTTACTTAGTATAATATCCTATATTATACACCTTACTTAACAAAAATATATGTGTAGACCTGTATCATTTTACCCGGCCTTACCCGTATCCGAAGTTAAATTAGTTCGGCCGATCTGAGTCAAACACTACATTAACCCAAACAGAAAGCATCCTAGGAGAAAAATAATCAAAACTACCTTCTAAACAGAGAAAATTGGTCATTTGTTTACATTGCTAGAAACTATTCACCACTCCTATGAATCTTAATGCTAAAGTATAGAAATGCGAGTTATTAGTTTTGTACCTAGCCACCAAAGCGATGATTGTAGTCATAACAAATTTAGTGGCCACTTATATTATTTCCTTTATTTTAGGTAAGTAAAAAATGCTATTCAATAATAATTTCTCTATATTCCAAACGATTTAATTAAAAATAATCTATTTTGTAGAGTGAGGCCAGGACCTCATCCCCTCTCCAATAGGAAACTGGTTGTCGAGCTAAAGCTAATAAATCGGTGATTTATTTCGTAAACAAGAACGAATGTAAGACGATTTAATTGTCGCATTCCCGGACCAAATTCACACGTCTTCGATCTAGATCAGGGAAAGTGGGAGAAAGAGCAACCGGGGAGAGTTCGACTGTCATCTTACAGCGAGTTCAAAGCGCATTAGACTAAAATTTACGGGACCGTCACTAAATATTCCTGAAAACGCATTTCAAAAATTAAGCAGTATTTTAATACAGTTTAATCCAGTAGCTACTCAACACAATATTATTTCAGAATTGCAACATTTTAAATCGTCATGGAATATTTTAAAGGAAAATGTCAATGAAACTTTTATAAAATTAAACGAAAATGAACATTCTACTGATGATCAAGTAGAAACTAATAAAGATGCGATTTTATCCTCTTACTGCATTGCTTGCAAAAATTGCTCTATTTGTTGTTATAATATATTATTCAGATATAACATGTTAAGTGGCGCTTATTCTATACTTGGTCAAGCATACAAATATCTGCTATCTATGTCTGTAACACAAGTGTCCCGTGAAGAAAGCTTTTCTATGTTAAAATTAATTAAAAGCCGGCTAAGATACTTATAAATATCTCGCAAGAAAATCTAGAAGCCTCCGTGTTAATGTCAGTAGAGAAGGATTTTTTAAACGAAATACATTCTGATGATGTCATTAATATTATTGCTCAACAAAGCAAACTTCTAAATAAAAAATTAATATTGTAGAATATAGACTTGTGCTTATTGTAATTTTTGTCAATGTTATATTTTGAATACATTTAAATATAAATAGAAAAAAATACATTTTTTTTTATTTGTGGGCTAGGCTGGTAATAAATTTTCCACACAAAAATGTTAGGGCCAGTCCGCCCCTGGATCTGACAATATGACTTTTTGACCCCAAGTTAAGTAGGGCTTGTTTACGCCATTCATTGTCTACAACTTGTAAATCAACATTAACATTTTTAAACTTTTTAAACAATGGCTCCAAAAACCTCACTGTTAAATTTTTCGAATTTTCAGATTCAAGCAAAAGCAGATATGAAAAAATGTCATTACTGAAATCAAATCTGGCATAGATTTCTTTTACAAGTGTACAATAAAAACTTTTACAATAAAAGCATCAGATCACAGGGCAGTTTTATCCTAGATTTACCCTCCTAAATATAAGACTGTATCATGAATTTTAGGGGGATATGAAAGATGAGAATCCCAGTTCCGGTCGGAAAAAGGGACATCCTCCCCCGACCCTACATTGGGATACAAGTCCAATGCAGCGCCACTACACACACAGGTGCAAGCACCTGACAGGAAGGGAAGCCAAACGAAAACACTCAGTTCGAGCCGGGGACAGAATGCTTCCAGCACTTGCTGGATTGGCAATAGAGATGCAGTGGGGGTTAACCCAAAGCATCAAAATGCTGCTGGGAACAGGAAACTAATGCCTCGACCATCCCCAGCAGGACAGAGGCCAGCTAGGGCCGGAAGTTAAACTTCTACCGAACACCCTAGAAGGACCAAAACAAGCCAGGACTGAGAAACCGTGCCTGCAACCAGCCAAGGCACGTAAACGATGTAGTTCCGCTTGATCGCTCCCGGCCTTTTAAATGGCGAAGGAAACAACACAGGACAGACATAATTTTGGCTAAGTTCAAATGTGTATCTGTCTTCATGTGTAGTGACACATGAAGACATACACATTTGAACTTAGCCAAAATTGTAAGGATTTTGCCCAGTACGCTAAGAGATTGAAATTACCCTAGAAACAGCAGCACTGGCATCAAATATTCGAAGCAGAACGAAAACATATGTAAAGCACGTGCCTAAGTTTAGTGTTGCCAGCTATAATCTTTTATTTCCGACAACTTTATTTTTTTTTTTTTCTATACTTAAAATATATTTTACACAAGAAAAATTCGTAAGTTAATGAATAAATTATAATTTTTTTAGCTTATCAAGTGAAATAAAAATTTAATCTTGTCGTAGACACATAAATTAATACGTAATTTGACGGCTGGATGATGGATCCCTTTTTTTTTCTAACTCTCCGTCCTATGAGCTCAAAGCGGGCCATCTTACCAAGTCTTTAGTGGGTTCGGCCAGGTCCACAATGTGGTAGTGCCGAACCACCCCCGAAATATTCTTGGAATTTTTCGATTCGTCCGGACTCGATCCCAGGTCCCCCAAAGCGTTACTCTGCCATGTTAACTGTTCAATCATCCGGCCTTCCATTCTTTGGGGATGGGGAGATGGCCCACATTAGAAATTTGAACTATGCCTGAATTTAACTTCTCTCTGAATATGAACACTAATCAAACATGGAAACATTACTTCACCTAGTTCCTCTGCAACACAAGCAAGCCCATTTTGTGTTTGATCGGGCCCACAATGGGAAAGTCGGGTGATGAGGGACAGGGTTTGACTTATTGGGATAGACCACCTCCAAAAAATTCCTGGAATTTTTTCATTCATCTGGATTTGATCCTGAGTCCCCCAGAGTGGTAGGCTGCAACTTTAATTGCCACTGGCCATTTTAATTGAATTTGTGGTTTTAACTAAAATAAATGAAGAAATGAAGGAATTATATACTTTTATTGATAATAAAACACATTTTATTTTTTTCCATTAACAAAAAAATTCCTGTTGCATACAGCAAAATGGAGTTCAATTAGTTTCTTTTAATAAATGAAAATATATATTCTAAATATGTCAACAATAACAGAAAACAATAAAATTCTAAATTAATCTGACAAATATTCATTTAGACTAATATAAGTAAATATTTTAACTTTTTTGAAACAAAGAAACAAGACAACATACAGGATATTGTTGTAATGATTTTGTATTTCTTGAATCACCTTTTGTTTTGTTTGATATTTTATACTGTTTCATTAACGTAGAAAGTACGCTGCATACGGGATACAGATGCTCGGCACTAATGGACATTCTGTTCAAAGCGCCGCCTTTGGATATGCCGTGTAATTTTTGCAATTGTGTATTTTCGTCGTCATTGATCTGTAGATTTTCTTTATCTTTGTCAGTAACTTCTACGGCAGGGATGCTCAGATGTATTTTGCTATTTTGATCATCTAAGTCCAATTTAATTTCAGATATATCCAGTTCTCTGTGACCGGAGTTAACTTTCAAGGGTGTACTAGTTAGATGTTTTGCATTGGTTAATGGAAAACACTTCACATCATGCTTCTTTGTAATATGCAATTCTTCCACACTTTTTATTTGTTTGATGGCAATTTCTGAACAGTTTAAAGATTCCAAGTACTTAATTACATGGCTATTTTTGTTGAGATTGGTTTTCTGATGTGACAATCCATCTATCAAATTTTCTCCTAAACAATCTAAAAATGAATATTTATCTACAGGCGATATACTAAATGAAGGAAATACATCATCATCACAAACACTCACATTTTTCATTGTAGAAAATTTTATATTTCCACTTTTATCATATTCAATTTCATTGAAACTAAGCTCGTAATTTGAAGACTCACAAACACTACGTGGGAATTCAATAGATTCTCTGCTGTAATTAATTAATCCCTCTGATTCAGTAATTGCAGTGCTAAAATCTGTTATATCTGTCCACTCATCATCACTTAAAGTTGATTCTTCTTTTAATTCCTTAGAAATTCCAAAATTTAAATTTTTCTTCTTGTTTTTTGCATAGGGAAGAGTAAATGAAGAATTTGTCATTTTAGTTTGCCAAATATCTATAGGATTATATTTATTCTTAATCCAATTCTTTGTCACTTTTGCCATCTTCCTTAATCTGTATAAAAGATGAAATTATATAATGAATTTGTTTCATTTTTTCTCTACTTAATTAGCAATTTACAGTAGAAGTTTGTGAATCTGACACTGAAGGGACCAGGTGGCTGGATAACCAAATGGTAAAGGTATGAACAGGACTGTTGAAAGCTTATATGGAGCCCGGGTAGAGTGAGTCCACTTTTCCATTATTTCTTTTTGAACAATAAAATACATAAAATATTTATTAATAAAAAAACAGTCTTAAAGATTCTGTTTTCTGTTAGTAAAAATAACATTAATTTATTGGATATGAACCACTACAGATGTCTAAATTTTCTGTGGTCCCAAAAAAAAATCACCAGCTCCCCCTTCTTGATTGTCCTNGATATTCTCAAATCCTAAGAAACTGGTCAAATACTCAATGAAAAGTGGCAATTCATATCCACTTGGTTGCAGTTCTTATGACAATGTGAACCTAGCTTTCACCTTAATTAGTTAACATCTTAATTAGCTAATAACAACAATACTAGATTCAGTGTACAGTGTCCTAAGATGTGATTGTGTCAAGTTTCTTGATTCCTTCCCAGAAGAATTGTGTGACTATGGAAATGAAAAGAACATTTGCTATGATAAGATTGTATATGAATATTTTTTTTTACTTTTTTTTGTACAGTTGTCCTTTTAATTTGAAGAAAAAACTTGTAGTCTTTGTTTGTAGCCAAAAACAAAGGAGATAACTAATGAACATAAATTTAATTTAAAATATCGTTAAAAGTTTTGTCTTACCATCATAAATTTCTCTAGGCGAAACTTATCTAACCCAAACCATTCCCTCGACATAGTTTCAAAGAAACATTCTATAAACATATATGTATATTCAATTCTTGAAAATCTATGAATAAGTTTACTCATAGAATCTGCTAGTGTTTCCTAAAAAGAAAATTAAATCAAAAATGATTATGATAAATTTAAAGATTTATTACATAAGATGCATCAAATTCTAACCTGTATCAAAGGTTTGTCTGACATCCACATGCAATAGAATAGTCCTTTCCATAGTTTCATCATGTCTTCATGTTCAAATGCTGAAAATAAAAATTTCATACTATGGATCAATTATCTATAATACTGTAGTAATACAATTTTTATATAAATGTTGATGTGGGAGAGCAAAAGAGGGTCACATTGGTGGATGTTGTTTTCTAGACCTATGAGAAATATAAGGATGACGTATTTAGCCTAGCTGTCTATCCAGGAGGTCTGAATATGCCATCCTCAAATTGCTCATAGGTCTAGAAAACAATTTTTATAATTCATTAGTTATCTAACATACCTTTACATGCTCAAATACTGTATAGCAACTTGTATAGTGAACTAAATATTATTGTATAAAAAAAGAAATATTATAAATAATTGGTGAAAATTTATTTAAGTAATTTAAACTAGAAAATCATTTTGTGTTATATCAAGAACCAAAAAGAATGCTACCATTTTAAATTATTCTAATTATGTTAATTATTACCTGAGAATGTAATATTGTAATGTAAGTACATCATCATATCAGATACCGTCCAAGTTTCACATTTGCCCATTACAATTTTTCAGCACCTCATGTCACAGGTATTCTTAAAAATTCTTTCTACACTCACTATGACATATCCATTGTTACCCCTTCCATGGCAGCCAAAATTCCATAACTCCTGCAGAATATTCACATTGCACAATGATGAGGGATTCTGACTTTGAGAACTGCAGAACACAAAATGCCTTCTCTGTTGCAGAGTTGCCATTTTCATTTATGACACTTCCTATAGGCAGACAACAAGATGTTCAAATGCAGGTAGGTGGAAGACAAAACTCAGACTGTTATTCTATCAATTGGTATAAGTTATATATTTCTCAGATAATAATTAACATAATTATAGTAATTTAAAATAACAGTACAGTCGACCCCCCTATAACATGGTAGATACATTCCGGTTTTTATGAATCCATTTTCTACGAGTCCAGCCAATCACAGACTGGCACGTATGCAGTTTATGGACTACGGCTGTTTGAAAGGTTTCTTTCATAAAATTAATCGATTCTAGACTAATTCGACTCAACATTTCTAAAATACGTATAATTTTTTGGGAATAATCCATATGAACTATGTTATAAATAAAAAAATTGTAGGATTACTTATCGAGTGTGCATTGTTTGACTACGCCGTTGCTTAAGATTGTTTTTGTCGTGGAGCTTGTCGTCAAATGGCGCTCGCGTGCTTCCTGATAAATTATTTTTTTACGAAAAATTTGCTGTACTTTGGAGACATCATTAATATAAATATAATTTTTATGGACGTTAAATAATAAATGGTTTTTAGTAGGTCCGCTGCTCATTTAATCTCAACAGTTTGTACAATATCCGCTATTGGTCTAGATTCGACCAATCCTGTCACAACACGAGTTGGCGATGACGTTTTACTGAATTATAGGAGTTTTTTTAGCATGTTTATAAGAATACTGTTGCAATTTTTTCACCATGATATAGGAATTCGAACTATAGGAACCCGTGTTATAGGGGAGTCGACTGTATTAATCTTGGAAGACTATAGTTAGCCAGATGATTGTAAAGTAGGTATCAGTTTACTGCTATGAGAGATAGAAGTTTTAATCTGATTTGGATCCTCATACTCTACAGATGGGTCATATTCCAGGTAACATGGTTAGATTATTATTCTTCAATCTTCATTTCACTCTCATTGATCCCATTGTGGGTCATGCAGAGTATAATTAAGATTGTAACACATTAACAGATTACGATCTAATGCTATTCTTTTGAATTGATGTTTACAATAAGCAATTTCATTTAACTTCAAAAATGAATATTTGTTACAGAATAAATACAAAGATATATCCAGACCTGCCACTCCCAAAATTTACTGGGTTCTAGACTCATCCAGATTAAATCCCTGGTCTCCGCAAGTGGTAAGCTGCCACCTCAATTGCTTGACAGTTAATACATTGAACTATTCAGTTGTACTTATAAGTTGGCTTTAAATTATGGTACTTAAATTTTTCCAAGTATAACTAGATCTTTGTACAAAACAGACATGATATAACACATTTCCTTGAATGTATTTTTTAACCAATTTTTACTTGACTGAAATAGGATTGTGTCCTCAATAAAGATCTCCAGAACTGATGTAGGATATTAATATCATCAAAATTAATTGCAACATTTTCTTATCAGCTTTAATTCATCAAACACCTCAAAATATTTGAAATATATAAATGAATTTTAATGATACTAACACACTACATCAGTTCTGGAGATCTTTATTTGTGATCCAGTTTTAATTTTTCTACATTACTACAGCAATGACCAATCAGACGGCACTTCCCCATCATTTAAAGGTTGTTCAATGTTATGTTTTATTTTTTAACACTGGAGCTTAACCTGGCAATGATGTCACACCAGATAGGAGAGTAGTTCAGAATGCGACACAATGTGACAAGGGGGAAAGGATCCTTGCAACTTCATATTTTACATTTACCATTATTCAGTATAATACATGCTATTTTAACACAATATGTCACATTTAAAACATATTCTTTAAAATTTTAGTTTCTGTACTTAAATTTATGTAAGAACACTAAAAACAGAAAATGTTTTATCAAACAGTTAGTTTACTATAGCTGATAGCACAATCTGTTACAACCATAGTAAAATGATTGATGCAATTTCTAAGCTTAGGACTATAATAGTGGGGAATTTACATCATCACATTCTCACTTTTCAAATGTTGCAAATGACTCATTACTTCATGTTTTACAAATCTGAAGTGAAACAAATGTTTAAGTAATATTATGAAATTGTTATGTTGTTGCTATGAAGTCATAGGTCATCTTTATTTCTAAGACCTATTGAATTAAACATGATAACTCTGGATATACATCAATATCCATCACAGCACAGGACTGAAACCAAGCACACTATTGTATTTACAAGTCAAGTAGTTGTTTATTGTGTGTAAATGTTTATCAAACTGTGACCCGCAAACTCTTCATAATCCAAAAAGAGGTGAATTACAATCACATGTTAGAAAATATGACATCACTGCTCTATTACATGATGACATGATGCCTCCAAAGTTCAGCCTAAAAAACAGTCTTTTACGAGAAGAAAGTTCTCAGGATATGCAGAGATATAATGTGGCCAAGGTAAGTGAAGTTTCTAGACATTCACATGATGGAATGATGCTGAAGAGGTCACATGACATGCTTTTTATGCATCTGCCATCCACCTTGCCATGACATAAACAAGCTTAAACAATGGTGTCTTATATATGCACTTGGTAAATAGTTCTACAATATTTTGTTTCTAGTGCTTTTTATACAAGTTGGCAGCAAAAACTTCTGTGTTTTGGAAATGTCTATCAAATACATTGCTTAAAAAAATTATAAGAAAACACATAATGTTAAGTTTCTATAGCTTTACCCAAGAAAGTTCCCTCCTCAAAAAATGCAAGTGATGATAAAATAATTTTAATCTAACAACAGGAACTGGACTGCCATCTGCTCAATAGCCGTCTCTTCACAGATAACACCACAGTCTATGGACGTACAGTTTTATAGCAACATCTCACTGTTGCACACTTTCCCATACTTTACTTTGTTATACAAAGAAGCAATCTTTTATGAATTATCGCAACTGAAACGTAGCGTACATTTAGATGCAACATCAAAACAGACAACACTTTCTCAAGTAGCACTTCCGGAAACAATATTTCATAAAAAAAATTCTGAACAGATCCAAACCGAGTCTACTAAACACACCCTTTCTCAAATTGTTGAAAATGGTGAAATTCTTGTAATTCTACACCTACATATTTCAACTGAATCTAGAAAAGTTGTATCATCACAAACTAACATAACTTTTAAAAAGAAAAAGGTTAATGTCCAGATACGTGGACCGTCATGGCGGCACTTCCTGTTTCAGCCTCGAAACCAGACGGTTTGCAGACGTGTCACGTGACGCACCGACGCACGTTCTAACCTAACCTAACCTATTCTAATAAATTAGCATAATTATTACCAATTATATTATTAGAATAGGTTAGGTTAGGTTAGAACGTGCGTCCCTACTGTTTCCTTTTCTTTGCTGGAATCAGCGATGATGCGCCATGACAGCCGCCGACGCTCGCTCGCGTCGTCACGTGACACGTCGTATGCAAACCGTCTGGTTTCGAGGCTGAAACAGGAAGTGCCGCCATGACGGTCCACGTATCTGGACATTAACCAAGAAAAAAACTTAAAGATATAATTGTACAATTATGCTATTGATAATATACCAAATTAACAACCTCGCTTCATTTTTTGTTTTCACGATTTCTATTCAATATAAATGCCCCTCCAAATGAAGCGGTTGGGGGACCTTATCAGAGTTGTAGACAATTTTCCCTTAAGAGTAAAAGAGTCAAAGAAACCGATTGTCTATTTTTTCGGTCATCTATAGGTGGTCTAAAATTTGAAGAGGTCCAAACCTCTCATTCAGAACTGCAATTTTACCGCGTGCCTCGACATCGGTAACTTACCATTTTCGCAAGAGGATCTGGCCGCTAACCATCTTTGCAATCTTTTAAATGCTCTATCACGAATTTTCTTTTGATTAGATGCTAAATGCTGCGCGAAATGAACTTCGGCAGTCACTTTAATACGCTTTTCCGACATTATTCAATATCAAACATTCGAAGCAGAATGAAAACATGCGTAAATCACGTGTCTAGGATTTAAGTGTTGCCAGCTATAATCATTAATTTCCGACAACTTTATTTCTTTTTTTTCTATACGTAAAATATACTTTACACAGAAAAATTTTCCGAATAAAAATCACTATATATTTCTCTGGATGCCAAGTCTGGAAAACCCGAAAACAAATTAAGTCAGGTTGTAAAACCGTACAATGTCACGTTGTCCCTCATCACCCATTGTGAGTGCGGCCGGATGGCCGAGTGGTCAAGGTGGCAGCCTATTGCTCTGGGAGACCCGGAATCGAATACGGACGGATCAAGAAATCCCCAGGAATTTTTCGGAGGGTGGTCCGTTCGGATATGTCGGGCCCCGTCCCTCACCACCCGATCGCCCCATTGTGGGCCCGGCCGAACCCATAATGGGCCTGCCTATAAGAGGCTCTCTTAGTGCCCACAG
>NW_019387457.1:0-10796 GCF_000671375.1 Centruroides sculpturatus | reverse complement strand
TTCAAAGTAACAAATAAATGCGCTCTGCCGTGGTTGGTTTCGCTCCTCGTGGCATGCGGGTATATAACATGCTACCAACATGCACGTGAAGGAAATGTAACTGGATTTTTGGCATTAATGGTCCCACAAACTTTGAAACCACCAGTATCCCGTCCCCACCTATCCCTCGTGGGGGCACAAATGCGGCTTCACAATTTGGTCGGATCCATCTGGTCGGTGACAAAAGCCTATTTTGGCTTATTTTTGTGACTGCGGGCATCACCGAGGTCCCCGTTCCGGCTCGCCGCCTGCTGCAGCGGTTATAGTAGGTAGGGGTAACCAGGGGTGGTGCTTTGCGGGATCTTCGGATCCCAGCAAACTTTAATAAATGCGGTATCTGTTCTTATCAGCTTAATTGTTCCTGATTCTGCTGACTTCGTAGGACGCCAACCGGATTCCGAGCTAGCTGCTCCCCGGCCCTAGGTAAGCTACTTTTGGTATTTTTTCTTTCCTACTCTCTTCTCTCTTCCGCCAGAAGAGCAGCCTGCACGGTTTAAACACACCGTGTATTCACTGCTCAACTGGCAACACTTTTCTATCGGCGTCAGCCTAGGCTTACCTCCTTTCTGATGCCTTGCTTGAGCACCCTTGGGTGTCTCACTCAAGCACTTTCTTTCTAGTGCATAGATCTCCTACGCACTAAACCCTTTCTTCCCCTCCTTGGCCGGCTGCTCTGCACCCCAGGGGGCATTTCACTTTCCACTCTTTTTGTCCTTTTTCTATCTAGCTACACCTTGATCTTGCCAAGCCATGGCAGTATAAACTATTCTTGTTCCACTGCATCCACCCCATGGTTGCCAGCTATGCCTGCCAATTCCTCGGGATTATGCAAACCATGCCGGGCTGGTAATACATCTAAAGCAAATTCATAGCACCACACTTCAATTTGAGTGCCGTGCATGTGGGTATACCCATGAAAAGCTTAAAACTGTGAAAGCGCACCAACTTCATGCTGAAGATTGCCGCACCAAGATCGAGGCCTTCTCACCTCCACCAGTGCTCCCGGCAAATCGCAAATTGGTACGTATTCCAACTAGGCTGAGAAAGCCGTACACCTGGAGAAAATCCAGGGCCGCACCGACTACCTCACCCACCAGCAGTGGAAATGCATCTTGGAGCTCGGCATCCCTATCTCCATCAACCAGGCAAGTGGTGCCACGCCCAAGGAGAACCACCAGGTCCCTCTTCCAGCACAACCAACACACCACGCCTCTACAGCCAGGTAGCAGCAAGCCCCATAGTGCCAGCAACCAGCACAACGTCGCAGCATCCGGCGACCACCACCACGGCAACACGACAGAGGAAAAATGGACGTTCCACGAGAAGAAATCCGGAGCCGCCTCCGCCCTGCAGTGTCAGCCAGCTGGAACCATCCAGCCCTACCCGGTCGGCAATGCCGCAAGCAGGTGGCACCCCACTGCCACCACCAGGTAGGACCAATCTCTCTAACCTTACTCCTACGCAGACCTCAACTGCCACAGAAAACGACACTACGGCACTACCTGCAAGACCCACACCACCTCAGCATCAGGACCCTCGGCCATCGCCCGGCGCTCTGTCAGCAGAACAACCACCGACAGCCATACAGCCGCCTTTGGACTCCAACGACAGCCCCCCTCAGTGGGTCACAGCGTGGGCAGACCGCTTCAACGCTGTGCTCGACGAAGATATGCTTGAGAGCGTCCTACATGACTTCATGAGGTTAACCTATAACATATGCGACATTCAGGGGCCAAGAAGGAACCCGAACAACACCTCGGGCCGCAATCCCCCTCTCCAACTCGAGGCCAGCAACATCCAGTGCCTCTATCGCACTAATAGGAAACGGGCGTTTGATCGCATTATCGGAGGCAAATCCCGCTTTTGCCAAGGGAACCCAGAGACAATCTACCGTCACTTCAAGGACATTAACAAAAACTGCCTGCTTAGAGATGCAACTCCTGTTCCCATAGATCCAGATCCAGCCCCTGCAACTACGACGGACCCAATCAATATACCGTTCATGCCAGAAAAAGTGGCTGTCCGTATCGCCAAGGGCCACAATACTGCTCTGGGCCCTGACAAAATCCGTTACCTGCATTGGAGGCGGGTGGACCCGAGGGGCATTATTCTTGCAGCTCTCTTTAACTCGGTACAGAGGATTGGATACATCCCCCAAGACTGGCAGGAATCCACTACTGTCTTGATTCATAAAAAAGGGGACCAAGCAGACCTAAGAAATTGGCGACCTATCTCACTCTCCAACACCCTGGACAAGCTCTACACGGCCTGCCTGGCGGATAGGCTACTAAGGTGGTGCGACACAAATAGTCGTATTTCCACCGCCCAAAAGGGGTTTTTACACTATCAAGGCTGTGTAGAGCATAACTTTTTGCTCAAATCAATTATCCAGGATGCCAGGCATACCCGTAACGAATGCTATATAGCGTGGCTGGATATTGCTAACGCATTTGGCAGCATTCCCCACTCCATTATCTGGGAATCACTCAAATGGCATGGCCTGCACCCAGACGCCATCGCCACCATCCAGCTGCTATACGACAAATCAACTACCAGGATCCGCACTCACACTGGCCTAACTAAACCAGTTGCCATGCTATCAGGTGTAAGGCAAGAATGCCCCATCAGCCCGCTCCTTTTCATCCTGACAGTTAAGCCTGCACTTCGTCGTCTCCAGGCCCTAGCAAAAGGCTACACTATCCACGGCCACACGGATGACGCCCTTGCCTATGCTGACGATGTGGCGTTGGTAAGTAACAGCAGCAAGGAACTCCAAGACCAACTTGATTCCATCGCTGCCTGGGCAAAATGGGCAGGCATCAAATTTAACCATGCAAAGTGCGGCACTCTGGCCATACTAGGTAAGTTGCACACTGCACGTACCAACGTATTCTCCCTCGATCAAGCGGACCTACCGAAACTTGGCAACAACGACGCATACAAGCACCTTGGGGTCCCCACCAGATTCTCGAGATGCGACACAGAGGCATCCACCACCGATGACATAATACAAAACATAAACAAAATCGATGCATCTCATTTGGCGCCCTGGCAAAAACTCGACGCGCTCAACACCTTCATCATACTGAGACTGTCCTTCAGCCTTACTACGGGCACAACACCGAAAAAGATGCTCGACAAAATAGATAGAATCCTCAAGCACGTTGTGAAAAGATGGCTCAGTGTCCCACAACGGGCAAGCGCCGAAATCGTATACTTGGCCCACAAACAAGGAGGTGCCAATGTGACTCCATCAAGTCTCCTCTCCGATATATCACAGGTAAGCCATGCCATGCACCTATTTCACTCCAAGGACAACAACTTCGTCAACGTCGCACTTGGAGCCTTAGGTGACGTGGTATCACACAGGATAAAGCGAACTCCAACCACTGAAGACATCTGCCAATACTTAGACGGGTCCACGGAGGGCGACCTAGCAAACCCATCGAAGGATACCACCTCCATATGGACCCGCCTCAGGATGGCCACGAGACGTCTAAGAAATAATATCAATATCACTTGGACCAAAGGGCCCGACGTCGTCCCCACCATTGCTGTCGATAACAACTGTATCCAGGTAAGAGGCTGCCAACACACACTGGACAAGCTACTGAAGTTCCATCATCTCCAAAGACTGACGGTGAAACCAGACCAAGGTAAGGCCTTCAAGATCACGGCCTCGAGTAAAGTGAGCAATCACTTCCTCAGCAATGGCCAGTACACCCGCTTTTCAGACTGGCGCTTCATACACCGCGCCAGGCTGAGTGTGGTTGCATTACGTGGCCACAAGCGCTTTGGAAATGAAGCTGAAACCTGCCGCCGATGCGGCTTCATTCGTGAAACTCTATCTCACGTACTGTGCCATTGCCCGCCGAACTTTCGTCTCATAACACACCGTCACAACGCCATACTTAATAGGCTCGTGAATGCTTTTCAATCATGGGGCGCCACAGTACAGGTGAACCAACGTGTTCCCGGTTTCCATGAGAACTGCAGACCGGACTTGGTCATTCTCCACGAAGAAACAAAAACTGCAACTGTAGTAAACGTTACTACCCCGTTTGAAAACAAACAGCCGGCTTTCAATGCAGCGAGGGAAGAAAAAGGACACAAGTACCATAACCTCATACAACATCTTCGTAGCCAGGGGTACGACAAGTTTTTCGGGGCTTTTATAATTGGTGCACTTGGAGGATATGACCCCATAAATGAGTCCAATCTCCAACGTCTTGGCATCGGCCGTCGATATGCCAATATGATGAAATGACTGATGGTCAGTGATGCCATACGGTGGAGCAACGATATATATCGGCAACACCTGGGAGATTGCTCACGCCGCCCACCTCCACTGAACCCCAGCCGAAACATCATCCAGACAGGTCCACTACAATCAACACCCACCGAATCCGAATCCAACTAGGCAATCATGCCCATGTAATCGCGCCTCACCAACAATTGTAAAACAGGTAACTCTAGCTGCCAATTGAGCCCATGTTCGCGAACACTTTATATCCATGACACCTTTGTATATTTATCTACTGGCTGGCAAACACGCCCATGTCTCGCGACAATACCTACACCTATTGTACTTATTAGTTGGCATACTTCAAGACCATGTCGCTATCACTCGCACAATGTGTTTACACTTTGTACATAATCATCTACTGCCTATGTAATCCCTGTAACTATTATTTAAATTTTATATAATAAAGGCTTTTTAAATCTGTTCTTATCAGCTTAATATCTGATACGGTTTCCATCGATATTAACCTGATTTTTGGAACTGGGCGGGACAGGGGGCTTGCTCCCTCCCCGCCGCAGGTTGCTCAGGCCTGGCACTTATTGCCTGAGATAGCCCACCCTCTTTAAGGGGAAAATGTTAATAAAAAGTAGAAAAAAAATTTTTTTATGAAAAAATTTTTTTTTCTTTTTCCAGTTGGATTTCCTTCACGGAGGATGCCAGAGGAGTGATTACACATATAGGAAGACAATCTCTAAGCATGGCAGAGCAGGAAAAAGAATTTGGGCGAATTCCAGAAGTTAAAGGTACGAAAAAATGTGGAAAGCAAAAAACCGCCATCGCCGCTTACTTCCGGCACGCTACGATGAAGAGGAGCGGTGCAAGAAATAGCCTCACGTGCATTTGGTAGAAATCGCTATTCGGCGATTCGAATAGAATCTAGGAAAATAATATTTGCAGTTTTTTCAGTGTGTGACTACTGTGGACTACATGCATGGCCTGCACGTAGAAACACCGGGAAGAACAGGAAAGGTAAGCCTAACTCTTTATATTGAAGTAATAAATGAGCGCGAAAATTTTTTAAAATAACGGATAAAATCGAATTGTTTGCAAATGTTTGTATCGAAAATAATTTAATATGGAATCGGCAATTATTGTACTTTAAATACATAAATTTCCAACGTATGCAGCAAGCGAAAAACTGATTAGCATCGAAATGTTATCAGTATCTGCACGACACAACGCTGTTACGGACTACGGCATATTTTCCTTCTGTGATGAATGGTGATGAACAGGAGTTTTATGCCGTTGTCAGGCCTTCCTCATGCAATACCCGACAATTCCTTTGGCCTTTTGTATCGTCACCTATCGTTTCCTGACTTTCTTTCGTATGTATTAACGGATGTTCGCCGAATGACGTAACCTGGACACACCACAAGTGTTTTGTATGTCTCCACACTTGGACCGTCAGCACCTTTGATGTGTTTTTTATCGCTTCTCGGCCTTATTTGGCCAAGATCGAATTTTGGTTGGTCTTCCACCTTTTCAGTGTGTTTTGGGTGTTTTCCAGTACCCAAGTCGGCACTTCATCGTTCAACCTTTTTGGTTTGTTTTTACCAAACAGGCGCCTTTTAGTAAGGTTTCCTTATTGAAAGAGAAAGTCCAGGTCCCTTTAGTGACTGGGCTTTAACTAAAAAGAGACAAGTTTTCCTTTTTTGCACTGGAAGAACCTGCCTGCACATTCTAGCGTATTCGCGGGGAAATCCGAGTCAACATCCCCACAGTTGGCCCCATCTTTACAATAGGGTTTTTCCCTTACTTTTATCTTCTTATACCCATGGAGGGTATTTCTTCTGCCGCTTGGGCGGATAGTGTCCTGATGGAGGACACTACTCCAACCGAGGATCCTGTTACTAGAATGATAGTCGAGGCTAAGGGTAGCTTCCTCTTCTGGTAGTCAGGCAACTATAGTTAGCTTAGGTAAGCCTAGTTCTAAGACTAGTCAACCTGCCCCTGGGCCTGCTTCCGGTCACATTAGTGCCAAGGAACAGCCCACGTTCAAGGGGGTGAGGCTGGTTGGTATGAAGTCTGCGAAGGCTTCTACTGCTCAGTCTGGTCAAACTAGACAGGTAACTACTGCCGATAAGGCAGCGGTTCTGGTCCCTAAGGCCAGTTTTAGTAATGTAGTTATTGGGACTGCTTCCGCCACTTCTGGGCCCTCAGTGTCCCAGAAAGTTAGCTTCACTAAAGTGGCAGCACATTGGGCTCCAGCAGCTTCAGTGTCTGCTCACACTAATAAGTTCTTTAACACTGAGCAGTTGAATGCTGGTGTCTCTGCACAGCATAAATGTGCCAAACCTGCCGTCCTCAACGGCAGGATGCACAGGGTGCTTAGCTCCCATGTTACCGTTCCGGAAGGCTCGACTGTCGACAAGATTCTGGACGGCATTGAGCACACCCTAGTGCCAGGAGAGATTTCCTGGTTTGCGCCCATGGGCAAGGACCAGTACTTCATTGGGTTTCGGTCGACCGAGAGTTGCCGCCTTCTTGTTTCCACTGGTTTTGTGGTTAAGGATGTCAGGGATTTCCATGTCCCCTTAGATGAAGACATCACTACTGTTTTCATCCGCTTCCTTCCTCCCGAAATGGACCTAAAAGCTAATGAGCCAGTTTGGGACCATGAGAACCGTGTCGATGCTTAACTTTGTTGATGCGACGACCACGATATCGCAGGATCATGTGACCACCTGTTATTAATGAGACGCTGAAACCGCGATTCCGCGGTTTTAACAAAAAAATTGAATAATTTGCGTTATATTCGAGTTTTCTTGCGATTTTAGCTATGATTCGCTCTTTTGTAGGTCGATAGACTTTGTTTAAGCCAATAAGCGTTTTGTTACCACCCCTGGGCAATAAATATTTCGGGAAAAACACTCCCCTACTATTTACAGTAAATCTTCGAAGTTAACTAGACAGTTGTTGAAAACAATCAAAGGGAAACTCCTTCTAAAGTTTTATTGGGTATCTTCTGTCTTTGTTGACATTACTGTAACTAATCAGAGACTGGTGAAAGGAAAAATTGCCGCAAAAAGTCCCGCCTTCAACCTTCGAAGTAAAATGTAAACAATCACAATAAATTCGCTTTTTAAATCGTTTTTTAGCTCTAATTAACTAATTTAACGTTCTAAGACATTAAATTAGCTAATCCGACAATATTAAATCGTATTAATGTTTTTAAAACTATCTAGCAAGAAATATTCCCGGGAAGCTCCACCTCTCTATAGTAAGTTTGTGGAAGACGTTCTTGCTGTTAATTGGCTTGAATACTTTTGTTTCTACGCTTATTATGACTGATTTAACTTTAATGAATGAAGAGTTTTTTTCAGAACCATCTAGTCTGGATTTTCCCGCGAAGAACCAATGCATGTGATTGAAGTCATTATGAAAACAAACGTTAAAAAAATAGCTATATTCATTATTTTAGAGCATAATTCTACTAGTTTTCATGCTATTTGACTCTACTTAGACAAGAAGATATTTTATTGAAAGCTTCCAGCTGAAAAATTTTCTGGAAAACTCATTACTTCCGGATATTGCGTAATCGCAGGAAAAATTAACTAGTCGTTTATTATAGGGTATTATTATATAAAGCGTTGAAAAAATATGTAAAAAGTGTCGAATATTCACTCTTATAAAAGTCTATCTTATTACATAACGAGGAAAGTTTGACTTTGCCGTTATGTATACATAAACAGTAATAAGTCTGTTTACAATGTACTCTGTCTCCCTTTCTGACTAACCGCGGGGTGAGGAAGTGGCTCGGGTATTTTTTAGGTCATGACCTAAAAATACCCGAGCCTTGGTCAACTCCTGTGATAAATNACCTAAAAATACCCGAGCCACTCTCCACTCCCCGCAGTTAGTCAGATAGGGAGACAGAGTACATTGTAAACAGAAACTTTACTCAGAACTGTTTATGTATACGTGAGGGCAAAGTCAAATTTTCGCCGTTACGTAATAAGAGAAAATACGTAAGCAATTGCTTGCAAATTTGCGTTGTATAGTCGATTACTGCAATAATCATCAAAATAATATAGAAATAATGTTTACTATGCATTGTTTAGAAAAGAACTTGTCTTGACCATTACTCACTGAAAACCCACACCCCCTGCAAAACTCAATACTTCCTGTTGTTACTTTATAGAAGATACTTTAGAAGCAATTGGTTCTAAGATGATTTTTATAAACGCCTTATAAAGTTGTAATTGACTTATTTTTACTATGATTGACTACTACTATTTCTTAGAGAAAACAAATCGCAGCTTTTCATTCCTCTGAATTTATTCTCCAGGTGCTTACAGAAATTTGATTAACAGATGACAATGGAGATGTTCTATTAGTTTGTAATTCATGTTTACTTATTTAAAAAAAAAAAAAACAAAACAGTAATTTGATGTTTTAATTTATTGACAAAAATAATAAAAAATTAAAAATATGATTAGAAAAATTATATACAAGATAAATACATACAATAAGAAAAATAAAAGTTATACACAAGATAATAGAAACATGATGATAATATACAATAATAACAGAAATAAAAAATATATATTCAAGTGCCCTACACGAAATTTTCTTTTGTGTGATAATCTTCAAAACATTTTGTAGGGCAAAGGGCGACATTACATTGTTTGCAATAAAATGAAACGTCCGTTCTTTTTTGACTTGCGCTGCAAACAACACAAGCCCTGCATTTTTTATTGCCAGCCTTGTTCAGTTCATAGAAATCAAGAAAGTGGCCATGCTGACCACTGAGACGGTCAATGGAAGCCGAAGTTGAATAACAGATTTTTTCTGACCCCCTGAGTACTCTCTCTGTACTTGTCGAACAATTGCTGGATAAGTTTTAATCTAAACTCATACAAAGATAGTCTCCCCCCCAGTTCTTTGTGAATAACATGAGAATTTAAAACAGAAATATCTAAAAATCTTAGATATATTTTTATGTAGTATTTTTTTATGTGTGTCCTGGCCACATTATAATATGATAACTTTTGGTCCATAAGGTCTACGCCCCCATATGATGTTTGTAGTCAACGCAGACCTTAGGTTTCTGTTTGGTAGATGAACCCGATTTGATTGTCAGCATTCTTTCGTCGTGTGTGGTGCTCATTATATATATGTCTTTGGTGTCCTTCCATTTCATTATCATTGTTTTGTTTCTGTACATAGCTATTGTCTCCCCCCTTTTTAATTTCACGGATGTTACTTGTTTTGGAAGATCTTTGCGATTTTTTTTTACCATCCCAATTACATCCGTATGATGGGACGCGAGATAATTACTATACCAGTCCGTTTCTCTTAGATTATCTATTCCTAGACAATACCCTTGGTCTAGGAATTCCTCCATCAACGAAAGCACAATATTTGTCGAGTGACTTTCTCTGGAAGGGTCGACATCGTCTAAATTTATTGGTATTTCGGTCCCCTTCCCCGTATAAATGATAAAATTATATACATACCCAGTATTAGCTTCACATACTAAAAAAGTTTCAATACCGAATTTTGCGCGTTTCATTGGAATATATATTCTCCAAGATAATCGACCCTTCCAGAGAAGGAGACTCTCATCTATTGAAATATTTCGCGATGGAGTGTAAGCAGACCGGAAACTACATCTAAACAGATCCAGCAATTGTTCTATTTTCTATAGTTAAGAGGTTTTGTTTTCGTTGCTCGTAAAATGTAAAAATGACAATAACAATAAAAATCTGTCTTTTACCATTATTTCATTAAATATGGGGGTTTTGATTAGAAAATTCGTAGAGAAGTAAGACTGTAGAGTCGGCTTATTGACAATCCCCATCAGGAGTAGCATCCCCTCTAACAATCTAATTTCACCGGGATTGGTCGGCTTCCAACTCCGCATCCGGCTCTTCTTTCTTAGACCGAGAGGACTATCTGTCGCTTCTTTTATTTTTTTTTCGGCGAACTTATTGGTTTCCTCCGCTATAAGTTCGACTATCCTGTCGTTAGACAGCTGCTCAAAAATTCCAATCACATTGTCGGGATCTCTTATCGAAATATTTACTCCCGGAACTCTGGTGAAACGAAACTGTTCTCGAGAAGCTGTAGGAGTAAAGGACCACGTATCCGAAGTTGTAGAGGGTTCGTCACGTATTTTGTCCTCGCTACTCTCCTCAAAATCATCACTTCCAAAATTGCTATTCTCATCAGATTCAGTAAATGAGTCCTCGGATGTTAACAGTCCTAAATCTTTATCGGCAAAACGTTTGGCCATTTTCATGCACACAAAGATAAAAAAAGTAAGCGCAAAAGATAAACGTCTTCTCAGTTTGAAATGCATACGAGAAATGAAGGAGGATGACGTGCAGTACAGAATATTCCCAAACAACCATATAATAATAAACAAACTAACTAAAACACGCTAAGAACTGTAATAAACATTTCTTCTGAAAAATAGCCTACATCTGTTTCAAATCTAAAACTTTCAAAA
>NW_019387456.1:0-11212 GCF_000671375.1 Centruroides sculpturatus | reverse complement strand
TTTTACAATAATTATTATTTTCTTCTATACAAAATTTAGAAAAAAATTTCCTTTTCTTTTTTTTGCACAAATTCTAGGCCCACTTCCGAAGCCTCACAATCGTATAATGCCTATCTTTCCCAAGACTACAAATACTGTATTCAAGTACAAAGTAACCGGTTTCGACTTATTTCTACTTAAGAAGTAGTTAAATAATTAAGAGATCAGGGAATTAGGGGCATATATACAACCCTGCTGAAAGAGCCGGAATTTTACTTAAACCAAAGCTTAACCGAACCAATCTAGCCGAGTATAGTGGGGACTGATTTCTTCGTAATATTAGATGTAATGAAGACAGAAAATTTTCCAGTTCAACGAGAGCAGTGGCGTACCGTAGGTGTCAGCCGCCCGGGGCGGAGGAAAATTTTGGCCCCCCTTACTTAGGTAATTCACTTTAATTAAAAGACCAAAATTCAGTTTTGTCACAGAACAAGCAATGAAAGATTCGCGCGGTAATGCAGCGACCTGTTTAAAATAGTTCTATCGAACATTAGTGGTGTATATGAACACGAATGAATCGTACAAGCAAAAAAAAAAGGTCAACAGGTTTCGCATAATTTCCTTGGAAGAAAAAATTACTAGTTCACCGAGACGGCGAGCCATTTCCCGGACTGTCCGGACGATAGCACTATCGTAGGCGCGATGCAAGTATAGATTAGGATGTTTCAAATTTTTACAAGATATTATTATTTATTGTGAAATTTTGCCGCCCCTAAAAGGTAATTTTGCCGCCCCCTAAAAAGTGCCGCCCGGGGCGGGCCGCCCCTGCTGCCCCCACTACGGTACGCCACTGAACGAGAGTGACCGAAAAGTTGTAAATTTTGGAAATTTCCATGGACACCTGGTCGTAAAACGAATTAGTTAGAAAACAAATGATGGACAATCTACTTAGTATTAAGTTTAACATATTTAGATTTTTACAGCTATGGTGAGAAACGTTTCAAATTTACGATAACCCTGTCGCGTCCTTTGAGATATACTAGTGATTCGACAAAAGAGGCATTTGACATTAACCGGTATCGGCACCCTCGGGATTTGGCATCCCACGTGCATGCCCGCACTGCACACCTACCAAGACCGTCTCTGATTCTATCCATTAGCCGCTGGTAGAAAGCTATATGACTAAGTGAATTGTTTTAAGATTTAAAAAGTAAAGAGTATTTTATGTCATTTTTNAAAATTACTAGTTCACCGAGACGGCGAGCCATTTCCCGGACTGTCCGGACGATAGCACTATCGTAGGCGCGATGCAAGTATAGATTAGGATGTTTCAAATTTTTACAAGATATTATTATTTATTGTGAAATTTTGCCGCCCCTAAAAGGTAATTTTGCCGCCCCCTAAAAAGTGCCGCCCGGGGCGGGCCGCCCCTGCTGCCCCCACTACGGTACGCCACTGAACGAGAGTGACCGAAAAGTTGTAAATTTTGGAAATTTCCATGGACACCTGGTCGTAAAACGAATTAGTTAGAAAACAAATGATGGACAATCTACTTAGTATTAAGTTTAACATATTTAGATTTTTACAGCTATGGTGAGAAACGTTTCAAATTTACGATAACCCTGTCGCGTCCTTTGAGATATACTAGTGATTCGACAAAAGAGGCATTTGACATTAACCGGTATCGGCACCCTCAGGATTTTGCATCCCACGTGCATGCCCGCACTGCACACCTACCAAGACCGTCTCTGATTCTATCCATTAGCCGCTGGTAGAAAGCTATATGACTAAGTGAATTGTTTTAAGATTTAAAAAGTAAAGAGTATTTTATGTCATTTTTATGTACGTTTCTTTATAAAGCTACATTTAATTATAATTTTCTTAAAAGTATATTCACACAATTGAAGAATATTTTATACCAGGTATGTATATCCACCACACATTTTATTTCACCAAGTAAGTTTGTATAAGTTTATTTTAAATTTTAGCCCTTATATCGTGGCTAGCGATTCGGAATGTAATTGTGATATTAAAAATATATTTAGAGAAGTCTACGGTTTTTATTGGCTTATCGAACAAACGAATACGAATGGACCCTAGACCATCACTGACGCGCAATTAACCGCTTGACCCTGGAAATCGGCTTCTTACAGAAACCTGCTTCCCTATCATCAAATGTCACGGCACGTCACTGATTCTATCAGTCAGAAATGAATGTTATAATATAATCTCTATTTTTTATATATAATAATTTTAATATTTTCGACTATTTTTAATGTTCGATAGAGAAATTAGTTTGTAAAAGATTGTACTATTCTGTTGACTGCCGTAACACAAAACATCTGTGAAAAAAGAGAAAACAAGACGACGAATGAACTCGAATTATTCTAAATAATTAAGATTCAGACGAATTTCACATGAGATTATAATGTGTATACATATGTAATATATAAATTATAGCGGGTAATAAGAGATTCAAAGTAGGCTATTTATCCTCACCTCCTCAGCTGTTTACTTACAAGTATAATCAAACACCAAACATTTGCTGAGCTTACTATTAATTTAATATTCAAACGCTTTCAGTCTATTCTTATAATAGGCCATCCTCAGAAAATTACTGTTCGATTGTAGAACAGTAATTTCCCGAGGATGGACTATTAAGAATAGGCTGAAAGCGTTTTAATCACCGCTTGCATACATCCGTGGTTTACAATGCAGTAAATTGTTGGATCAGCGATTGGAGCGTGTTTAGGCTTATTCACACCTGGAAGCACTGCTTCAAATATTTTAATATATCAATATATTACCAGGGCCTTCGAAAGCTTGTATGGGGCCCTGGGTTGAAGAGGCCCCCTTTATCTTTTAGCGTGCCTCTTTTGTCTTTGCTTTTTAATTAAATAAATGAAATAAGTAGAATGTTTCCCTGTAAATTAATGTTATTTTTACTAATAAAAAATTACATTGATTTATATGAATAGGAAATTATATATTTTTAAGGATTATTGATTCTGTATTTTAAACATTAATCACAAATAAATAATTATTTTAAATTAATTACAAATTCTAAAATATGGCTCTAATTTGACATTCACTTTCTGGTGATGGAAACAGGCGTGTAATACTGTAAATAATTAATTATAATTCTAGAAAATTTTGAAATAATTTTTAATTACAGAAAAGTAAAATGTTTTTAGGAGTTTTAATGATTCCTTAATTTATATCCCATTCTTAATGTTAATTGCACAAGTATTCAATAATGTAGAAATGAAAAAATTCCTCGACAGTCATAAATGTCAATTTGCATTCGTTTACAAAGCTAACAAGAATATGTAAAAACATAAAAGTATATTTGAAGGTTTGTACAGAACTAATTTATTGTATTTTATATTTTATTTTTCTAAATAAATTATTGGTTATATTTTTTAAAATAACGTATCCTACTATGCAAAATAGAAAAAAATAAATTAAAAATTATAATAAAAATTTTAGACCGTTAGGTTGTGCTGTGATCGAACCACGTGTTTAACGATTAAAGATGGTTCCGTAGTCTCGTTAAAATTTCTGATTTTTTTTTATACTTGAGTAATGGAAAAGGTTAGAAAATCTAGCAAGAAAGAAAAACGTTGGGAATCCAAGAAACGAAAAATTAATGCCTTTTTACAACTAATTGAGAGTACAACTAGTAACGACATGCCACCCGAAAACAGAAATTGTGACTCATTAAAAGGTAATTCGGTTTCCCTTAACAAAATAAAAACCGAATCTTACATTCAGGAACAAAAACTGTTAAGAGAAAAACTTCGTCAAGCTAAAGAAATGAAGGGACCTGAATTGAAGCTGAACAAGGATGGTTTTAATGCTCAATTATTTGTGTATCCAGAAGCTGGAATTTTTAGATGTTCGTCGCCTATTTTCACGGATGATATAAAACAGTTTTTAATATTGTTAACGCAAAATAATTTTTGTAGTACAAGATGGTGTAAAGTGAATCGTTGTCACCGAATTAGTCAAGTTATTTTACTGATGGTAAATGGCTTGTCTGCAGATCATTATTGCCAGAACATCAACTGTTTTCCCAGAACAAAGCGTCTACCGTTACACTTGTTTGAAGTTGTTCCTCCAGCCAGTTATGGAATAAATATTGTAGAGGCTCTTTGTTTTTGCCCGGCAAATTGTAGAAGTAATTTCCAGAATGTATCTGCGGCGAATGGGAAAATAGAAAATTCCGAAGAAACGGTAGAGAAAACAAAATTCCGAGCTGTTTCGAAAATCAGTTTACTATTATCTCCCACACAGATGATAATGGAACAGTATCCTTTACCATTTGATAATTCTTTTAAAGATTATTGTTTTACAAAAGTTAAATATAAGGATGTATGCCCAACGTCTCCCTTATATGCTTTAGATTGTGAAATGGTTATGACGGCGGAAAATAAATTAGAAGTTGCTCGTATTTCGATAGTGGATGAAAACTTGAAAGTCATATATGATACTTATGTGCTTCCGAGTGCACCCATCAGAGATTACCTGACGAAGTTTAGTGGAATTACAAAATCAACTTTAGAAAACGTAAAGATCACATTAAAAGATGTGCAACAAAATATTCGGGAATTGTTACCACCAGATGCTATTCTTTGTGGCCAGTCATTAAATTATGATTTTCATGCTTTAAAAATTATTCATCCATATGTTATAGACACTAGTGTGATATATAATTTGAGTGGTGCGAGATGGAAAAAAACTTCATTGAAAAATCTATCTAGAAAATTTTTAGGAGAGGAAATTCAATGTAGTGAAAATGGTCATTCTCCTATTGAAGACAGTAAAACAACAATGAAGTTAGTTTTGTTGAAATTAAAACATGGTTTAGAATTTGGTGATGCAGTTTTGAGCAGCAAGCTTAACAAACCATCTCATGCGTTTTCAAATCCCTGTAATCCCATTGTTCCAAAAAGTGGAAGTAAATGTGTCATAGGAAATGATTTGATTTTAAATTGGTTTCTCCGACAACAAATTCAAGTAGTAAGATTAATGAAGACAGAAACTAATAAGCAAACCAGAAAATTAATGAGGAAAGAAATGACACAACATTATTTTACAGTATGTTTATTAAATGTGAAGAGAGATGTTGCAAAAGATTTTGTGAGCTGTCTAGAAGATATTGACAAAACAATTAACAAGATTTACAAAGAATGTGCAGAGAATGCTCTGTTTGTTGTGGCAACCAGTGGTTGTTTTGACGAAACTTCATACAGGTATCAGAATGGACTCTGTATGTTAAAATTTAAAACCGAAAAATAAAATCTGTATTTTGTGGCTACTTGCAAAAAATAATATTGCAGAAATTAATCTTTCATCCTTCATTATGTGCAAATATAACATCAGTATTTGTTTCACTTACATTATATATTATATATCCAATATAATCAATTGTTACTTCAAAAAATAATTTTAAAAATTTATCACTGTAAAATATGTGAACTTTGTTTGTTTTCCATAATTATGTAATTCTCCGACTTTTTTTTATATAAATTTTGAATGTGGAATTTTGAACTGTCAAGTCTAAAGTATTGTTTTAAGACAGTTGTATGTATTAAAATTTTATTGTATTTAAAGTATGTAAATAATATAAATTTTAAAAAACTAATTTATTAAAATAAAATTTCTTATTTAAAAAATCTTGTTATTTATTGAGATAGTATTATTTCTAAACACAAATAAACTATTAATAAATTGAATTTTTACTAAAAATTTGTTTCCAAACATTGAATACAAAGAATAGTTTACAAGATATTGGTAATATAATAAACAGGTTATTACTATTTGCATAGAAATTATAAAGTTGATAAAAATTAAAGATGGTAATTTAGCATGAAAATATTACCAATGAAATGTGCTTATTTTAAAAGGAAGAAAATGATAACCTTGACTTTTTAAAAATTTCTATTAAAGGAATTACAATTACAACCAGAATGTAAATTAATTTTTGACGCTTTTTAATTTAAAAAAATAAAGAATTTTTAGCATTTTCCTTTTCGCATTCCTGGAATATTTTTATTTAATTCTAATTACAATTTTTTTTTTTTGTTTGTAATATCAGATATTTGTAGTATAGAAATTTTTACATGTACACTAAATACAGAAGTATTTTTCTTCTGTTTTGTCTATAAATACTTTAGCGAGTTTGCTTACTCAGAATCGGTACTTGTCAAAAAATTTTAAAATGTCATTTTAGAGAATTGCTAAATCTATTCGTAAAAAAAAAAGCGGAGTTTCGAAGTAGGAAAAAGTTTAAGGAAGTTTTGTTGCAATAAAATTAATGTAGAGAAACAATGGAAATTTGAGGAGATAAGAACGTTTTATCTTTCGAATTTCTGCAAATTTAGTTTGCTAAGTCAGTTCGAGAGACAGCCTAAAATAGTATTTGTGGATGAAAGATAAACTGTTTTTTTTTTTTTTTTCTACGAGTAAAATATTACGCATTTACTATCTTACGCACACTTTTAAAGACTCTCCTATTATTTATTTATTTATTTTTTATTACTGTTATACGATTATATTTATTTAATGATAAAAACTGATGGAGCAATAAACTTTTTAATTCTTAAAGTTTTATATTATCGTGATTTTTAATAGAAGTTTTCAATTTTATCGTTTTATCACTTTATTATGGCTTCATTATTTATCAACTGATAAAGATATCGAATTAATTAAATAAATGAAAAATAAATAAAGCAAATTGTCTCTCAAATATTTATTTATTTTTTAAAAATATTTTAATAATAACAAGACAGTTTTACGTAATCACTAATTATTCTTTAAAAATTATTTTGATTGTTTAGTAAAACTTTTTATGACGAGTTTCGTAATAAAAATAGAAATAAAATTTCAAATTTCTGAACTACGGAGAAACTTGAAATTATTATTAAAAATTAAATTAAGGGATATTTTATTAAATAATTAACTGGATTTAAGATAGAATTGTCGCAAATAAAATTTTTTTCCTTTTAAAACTATAATTCTACAATTAGCCGACAGGTGTCAGATAGGTCATCGCCATTTTCACCGGTGAAGTCGTCTGCCTTTCGTGTTGGGTTGTAATAGTTAATATTATGTATTTATATTTATTTATATATTTATAAGATCACAGATGTTTCTAAAGGATGAAAAAAATTACGCAAGATAATCAAATATCTATTAACGATAGCGAAAATGTTGAAACGGAAGTTAGTGATCGTCAAAGGTAAACAAAAATCCATTCTTTCATTGTGGAAACTATTTTTAAAGTTAATTTATTCGTGTCGGGTACTTGTTCTCGAGCGATTCTTATACGAATGAAGTTTATAATCACTATTTTACAGTCTAGCTACACACTCATTATCTTTTGTTACACAATAACTTCATCAAATGTTTACACAGTAATTATAAGCAACCTTCGGCTTTAGGAATTCATTTTATAATTATACACGCATTACTTTTAAATCACTTTCTTTCCAAGTTCACAGCAACCGTACAGAACAAATAATAATGTCTTTTATACAACGAACAAAGTTTTATTATTATTTTAATTAAATATGTGGATAATATTTGGTATGAAATATTTCCAGTGGTTAATGATTGTTTATACAGATGTATTTCAATAATATTCCAATATTTTGAAATGATTCTGTATTAAATATTAGTTTTAGTAACCTTTGGTCTTATTAGGGTGATTTCTATGGTTGTTATTAATCTGCTTTGATGTTATAATTAACAAATAAGATTTTTAATTGAATACTGTGATTTTCTTTTTGAAACCATGTCCTGTTTTATATTTGTGGCGTAGTAAACACTAATATTCTGTTTTATTCCAAAGACACATGGCAAATTTTCAACTAATAAAGGAATTTGATGGAAAATTTGCCATGTGTCTTTGGAATAAAATACAATACTAGTGTTTACTACGCCACATGAATACTGTGATTTTAAGCATTTGAAAATATCAATAGACTAAATATTCTTTGCTGCGATTATTCTATATGAAAAAAATGTTAAATGAAATGAAATTGTAAATGAATTTTAATATTTTGACAGAGAAATAAATGAATAACTTGTAAAAATTAAAAAATATTATATTAAACCAGTTTAAAAAAATTTTGCATAGTTGTTTTGCTTTTGTAATTTTTTTATCAAGCTATATTTAAACTTTATCTTATTTCCACCATTGCGACATTAACTGATATTTATTGTTTTCTTATTACTAAGATAATCTTTATTGTTTGAAAAAAACCTTTTACCTGTTATATGAAGTTAAATATATTAAAGATAGTTTAAGATAGTGATTTAGACGAAAAAGTGATAATTCAGAAACTAAATTTAAATAAATATTTAATCTAGAATGCTTTTGGATTAAAATATGGCCTGTATGTACAGTACTTTGCTAAAAGTATATTATCTAAAATATTAATGTAAAGGAATGGTATAAAATTAGATATATAGTTCTCGTGCATTTGATAAGACTGATAAAAATTTGAATGCTACTAAAAATAACTGGTTATATGGTATAAATACTCACAAAATAAACCTTTAAATCCAACATATCATGTTATATGGTTTGATAATTTCTTATAATCTTAAGTTTTAAGTTATTTTGTTGTATACTAACTTTGTGTGATAGTTTAATTAGTTGTGAATTAATGCTTAAAACATGTTTTTAAGTTGAAGAAAAGTTATGATGGTTATTAGAAAACCAATTGCATAATGAATGTTCCACAATTTAAATATATGGAACTTGAATTTACATTCTGTTTGTATTCAATTCCATTTGAATTTTGATATTTTATGAATAGTCTGAATAATGCCATTATAGATGGCCATTATAGATATAAAATGTTAGCAGTGAGTAGATATACTGGATTTAAAGGTTTATTTTGTGTGTTTAAAAATTTGAATAAATTCATATTTACTCTGATAAATATTTTGTCTAATATAGTTATGTGATAACATTTATTAAATTTAAAAGTATATATTATTCATAATGTTTAATATAAGTATTATGAATTTAGATATAACTAGAGTTTAAAAGTGATATAACCAATTATATTAGGTTAAAATTCTACTAAAAACTTATAGATTTATTTTTCCAAAATTCTGAAGCTTGATACTGTATGTGGTTTGAATTTTTTGATTGTATGGTCTTATTCGTTCTGTTTACAAGTTAGATGACATATTAGTTTGATGAATACAAATTCCAATAATAAAAATTCCAATTTTCTTAATATACAAATTAAAATTTATTCAGTATAAAAAATTGAAAATATGATTTCACCCTTTCATGTTTTTACAATAAATATTGTTCACTATATTTCTTGACTATTTTAATTTGAATGGTTAAATCTATAAAATTACATAGTTTCTCATTTCAAAATTTATAAAAACAAACATCAGATTTATAAAAAATTTATTAATATAGATCTTAAAGAATTTATAAATATAATTGTTTAACTAATAAATTAATAAAGTTTAGATTTTTGTATTTTCTATGTTCAGTTTTTGATTTAATATATGCTTTTGCAAACAGAATTATATAATTAAATTAATTAAAATATCTACAAATGAGTGGCAGATAATAGTAAGGGTTTATCACACCAGTGATAATGGGCACAAATGCTTAGGAATCAAAGTAAAAACATTTAATAAAACAAAAAAGGGGTATACAGTAAAATTGACTACATAAGTATGGAAACAAAAACCCAAAATGCATTAATAGAAAACAGTCCGAATCAGTTCAGTCCCTTATCAGTTGGTATTAACTAAAGGTGTTAATATACTTAAAAATTATACAAGATAAAGATAAACTTAAAACTATGCTTGAAGCTATACAATATAAAGATGAACACGTCGCTATAACTGTATGAGCAGTAAGTATCATTAATGAAGACAGGTGTAATAAATCTTCATAATGCTGCAGGGTGGTGTGACATACAGGGTGCTGATATAAAACAGTTATAAGTTAGCCCAATAATTGGTTTACAGTTGTGAACTAATGTTATACAGACAGATTATATACATTCCAAAAGCAGTAAGACAACAGAGTTGCATGTGCAGGCATTATGGCAAGGTGCAGGTAGTAGTTATAAAGGGTTCACATCTGGTGCACAAGTTGTGACAATATACAAGTTTACAACAGTTTTAACAAGACAGAGTCCTAACATCACAAAGATATTTTGTTTTTAAAAAAGATATAATTGTGCTGTTCTTCATCAATTTTAACACCTGAATTATCATGAATTCTATTAACATTATTAATTTTTAAAATCTCTATATGTTCAAAATATTTACGTTTATAGGTGTTAGTTTTGAATTTTAGTGCTTTTATTGTACTTTTATCAATTTTGCAACTATATAAATTGCAGTGTTTAGCAATTGCAGAGTTTTCAAAGTATTCAGAATTGTATTTAATAGAATATTTGAGAATTTCCTATTTTTGTTTAAACATTCATTAATATCTACCAGATTTCACAGTAATAATGCTTAATTAGTATTTTATAGTAGTTGATAATCAGTATTTTATAATAATAATTAAAAGAAACATTTAACAAATTATAGAGTATTTAATTCTTAAGAGTAGAATTTTGCTTGGAAAAATCAGTTAAATGATTAAATAAAAATTTTATTTTATTAATAAATGCTACAACTTACTAGAGTTTAATCATTTTTGTTTTTATATGTCCATGTCTTTTATTTATCTTTTTATTATAAATCAGGGGTGTCCAGCCCGTGAGCCGCATGCGGCCCAATAAATGTGTAAACAAAACCGACAAATGTTTTATTTTTTTTATTATTTGTTTATTTCAACGGCATAAACTCAAAAAAAAGTTTCACAAAGCCATAAACCTTTATTCATATTTTATTTTTGAGTGGAAAGGAAATATTTTCAAATACTTAGAGATGTGTGAATGAGGAAGGATTACTAAATAAAGCTGGAGTTGTGAGTCAAAGGATTATAGACCCAAATTTGGGGAAAGGACAAAAGATGTAGTAGTGAGAAACGTTAAATAGATCTTCTGTTTTGCAAATATTGACCCTTAATTTTCTAACCTTTCTCACTTCTTTATCTTTTGTCCTTTCTCTCCTTTCCCCGCACTTGGGTCTATAATCCTTTGAGTCACTATTCCAACTTTATTTAGTATTTCTTCCAGTGTTGCAAAATTTGGCTACATTGCGCCAAATGTGGCTACTATTTTTTAATTTG
>NW_019387455.1:5767-10872 GCF_000671375.1 Centruroides sculpturatus | reverse complement strand
ATCATGTAAATATTGGGTGTAGTTCTTTCCAGCTGCAAGACATTTCCAAAATGAGAATTGAATGATTTCATTCTTGATGATGGAATTCGATTAACTAAATAAACTCTATGATTATTTTCGAAGTTAGAGTGAAAGTCTTTGTGTCGATTTTCAACGCTACAAAGTATATCTAGCAATATTTATTCTGTTTTATTTGTTCTGTTTGCTATTATTAAGGACACTGTCTCGACCACAGCTACCTGTCACTACGGACCACGAATGTGGCGGAGATGATAACTACAACTAAGTGATAACAAGAAAGATGTGATTAAGGCGTTCCTTGAAATGCTTTTGGCCTAGGGCAGCCATTCTTCTATACGAGGATTACGGTTCTGTTCGGAAGAGAGAAAAAGTGACTTAAGGTCAACGAAACTCTTCTTTCATGTTTTAGAGATCAATGGGTCTAAATATGACTTTTAAATATATATTTCATAATTTACTTCTTTCTGAATAATAGATTGAGATAATAATATAGAAGCCTTGAAAGTAATGTTTTATTGATGGTTTCAATGTCCTTTATTTCATTATAATGTTACTGTGGAATTTATCTTTTTATTCATATATTTTATTAATTTTCAATTTCGAAATTCATATAATAAATTAATTTTTTAAACAATTTTAAATATATATATATTGATATTTTTCTTTTTAAAGATATAAATTGCACGTAATAATAACTTATAACAAATATCCTTTTAAATATCCAACGTAATGGATTTAAGTAATGAAAGATTTAAAATTCTTTTATTACTTGTCAAAATTTTTACTAATTAGAAACGTCAGATAACACTTCTCCTGATAATTAAAATATTTAACATTGAATAAATTATTTTACATCGGTGAATCCTACTGCAAAAAAGACTTAACATTCTTCTAATTTTTAATGAACTTTTTAAATTTAAATCATTAAAATTCTGTTAACACAGAATTAAATTAAAATTAGTAAATAAAAATAAAATATTATTTTTATAAAATGTAGATTTAATATAATATGCAATTCAAATTTAATGGAAGTAGTTCAGAAAAACAGTTAAGCTGTTACTGGAAGTCATTGATAAAGCAGTTTAAAATGTGGATGGAGTCTAATTAATTTTTTTAAATTAAAAAATAAATAAATAAATGTCATTTTTATCGGTTTTCTTTTTTCCCAGAGGTTATATTTTCTACAACCTCGAGGCTTTCAAGTTTTTATTATTCATTAAATTCTACAAACATACCTAAAATAATAGCTTAATAAGCAAATTAACTAGTTTAAAAGTTCATAATCGAAATTAAGTATTATAATATAAACGAATTATGATAAATACTTTTTATAAATATAATTATAAATATGTACGAATTATCATTAACAGTAGCGATATCTTCATTAAAATATCAGGAAAATAATAAATAAATCAGTTTTTAAATTTATTCCTGTTTAAGACAAATATTTAAATTTTTTAATGTTTTATGAATAAAATGAATTTGTAAATGGTAATAATTAATAACAATAATTTATATTGATGTAACGTTATGAGAAAGGAGGAAAATAACAGAATAAAGAGAATACAAAGTAAAATTTACAAAATTAAGGTTTTGTATAAATAAAGGCTATTTAATCTTGGGGTAAAAAACAAATATATAGCATTTTTCTTACCACGCCTTACCCTACAGTCAAATAAGACAGATGGTGGTCCTATTTCCTCCTTGTAGCCATTCGCTACGTCTATGAATGCGTCCGTAAAGGGGCAACGTCTTCTTTATGGAACGCAAATTTCTAGGTTCAGCTTTAAAAAGAGATGGATATTGTGATTCCTTGAAGGACATTTCTCAAGCACTCAAATATTCAAGCATATGTGAAATGGCAGTAAATAGATTTTATCAAAACTAAATAAAGAGAAAGAACATTCAAAATTTTAAATAATAGGCCTATATCTCTTTGTATAGAAGGCTCATTTGTTCATATTAATACATTATTACGAGAACTATGTTTATGTGAATAATTCTCATTCTTTATAATATAATGAAGCTTAAATGAGATAATTTGCAGTTTCTTATGTAAAAGTAAGCATATAAAACGTATAATTTTCCACAAATTAACTTATTTTCTTAAAAATGATCGATAATATTAAGTAAATCTTTATTAAAAATCCATTAAAAGGTTATCTGATGCTCGACATAACAATAGTTTAATAAGCTCTATTTACTAAAACTAATTGATAAATTGAAGTAAATTGAAAGAGAAAAAACTATTTTAATTTTTTTTGCTCTATATTAAAATATTTATCACGTAGATGTTTAATAATAAGCTATAATTAAAAAGAAATGTTCAATTTATAGTTTAAAGAAGTTAATAATGGGTTAGACTACACTTTCAATATAGCTATTATTAAATATATAATTTGTTATAAGCCAATAAAAATTTGTTCTATTTATCTAAAATAATAATAATAAGGTATTCACATTTAAAAAGACGATAACAGTTCAAAATGTTAACAAATATAAGAATTATAGCATTATAACTATGTATTTCAACACTTCTTTACAACTAAATCTATTGTAAAGTGAAATTATTTATTCTAATTTTAAACTTTTATATTTTATGATGATTATATTCTATTCCTTTTGTTAATATCATATATTGTTAAGGAATACAAAAATTTAACTAGTGAAAATGTGATAAAATCAAAGTAAATATACATTGACAGCAGTATTAGATGCATAACAAATGGGCGGAGAAAGATGATTGATAGATAGGAAGTACAATAAAAGTTGACCTGTATTGTCTGATTATTCCAATGAGTAATTCAGTAGTTTTAATATTATGTTCACGATGAAAGGAATATACATAAAACAGTGGAAAGATATAATCATATCAATGATCATTCTGAGAGACAGTATCCTTCAAGTAACTGTAATTTATTTCAACGATACCTTCCTACAGTAATTTATTTTTCTTTAATTTTCTTGTAATTGGACAAATTAAAACCCTCGAAACTTTATTCGGAATTGAATAATCTAAAGCAGTTAAATAAAATATAATTAATTTTTAAAATCTTACAATATGCAATGATATTATCATAGTAGTTACCGTTTAACTTTTTCATTGAAATAATTACTAAAAAGTCTTGAAAAAAATGTATGAAAAGTTAAGTTTTAAAGAGAGCAGATTTCAAAATTGCAAATTTCAATAACAAATTTCTATAAAAATAATAAACAACTAGAGTAATTCAAATAAAATGGAGAGAGAATTTAGAATAAATGAATATTTTTCCGTAAAGAATGAGACATTTGTAAGAAAAACTGAATAATACAGTTATAATTAATAATTAATAGCGATGTAAACACAGAATACATTTAAAAATTCATGTGAATATTGTTCTTATTAAGATAAAGAATATTATATATTGATATATTAAAAAATTATTATAAAACAGATATAATGACAAAAATAAATACATTTATGAAGTAATTTTAATGAACTAAACTTCTTATTTTCAATAAAACAATATTAAATTTTAAAGTTTAACTTTTAATAATTCTTATCTATTAGTATGGTTATTTAAGTAAAATTTTCTATAGACAAATTGTTTCTATTACTAAGCTTTTCTCTTAATGGTTTTTCTCATATTTCGTAAATTAGATAAAAATACTTATAAATCATTAATATAATCTGTAATATTCTTCGTTATCATGCTACAAAAAGTAAAAAATGAAAATATATTAACAGGAAGTTATATAATATATAATTTATCTATTCCAATAAAAAGATAAATTTATTTTAAATTTATAAAATGTCATACTTAAGTATTGAAATATCTGTGCCATATGCCTCAAATATTGGAGCAATATATTCTTTATGTTGAAACAATGTTTTATTTATTATGAAGTAACATCAAGAGTATTTTAATGATATGAAACCGTGCTTTGAAATTTGTTTCTGCTTCTGACACAATAAAGTGCTATAAATTAAGACACTTGGCGGTTTTTCTCATCTTTATTTAGTTGACAAACGTCCAGTCCCTACAGTAACCACTGCCCGGTGGTTACTTTAGGGACTCAGGAAAATCAAGAGTATTTTTATATTAACGAAATATTCTTCTTTATTCTCTCCCTATATTTTCATTTATTTTTGGTTCTCTTTTGTAATATTTTCGGAATTATTTTCCTCAAATTTGAACATATTTTCAAAATTTCCAAAAGGATGCAATGTTTCATTGTCATGGAATGCTTCAATTCTTCTTTACTTTTGTATGACGTATGTCATTTAAATAATATTTTAAACAAAATATTTAAACTTTCTTATTGTACTTTCCTTTTAAAAACAATACTTTTTTACATTTTATAAAGTATTATAGGAATTTTCGATAGACATATATATCAAAAATTATTTTTAAAAATAGTTAAAATAAACCTATAAACATTTTTAAAATATTTTTGCAATTAATTAAAGTAACAAAATTTAATTATACGAACCATATTGTTCTATCATATTCTATATCAGGTGTGGCCAAACTTTTATCCCTTAGGGACTCCTTTTTTGGTAAAATATAGTCTGCGGGCGACTATGAATATGGGCAAACAATTTTAGGATTTTTATATGAGCATGCATTAACATTCATTTGCATTGTTTATTGGAATAAATACAAACAGTATGGGTACGTTGCACAGACAGTCTATTATTGTAAGAATAAATTATCGAATTAAGATTTTTAAACATTAATTTAAGTGAAAGCAAATTGTTCAACTTTAGCTTCGCGGGCTACTTTCAAAACCTTTGCGGTCGACCGGTCGACCGCGGTCTACGTGTTGGCCATCCTTGCTCTATATAAATTCTATAATGAATAAAAATATCAAATGTTCTTTTCTAATACCAAATTTCATCAGTGAATGCAATAATCAGAAAGCATATTTTCTCGTTATCTTAGAATAATCGTTCAATATGACAAAAAATAAATTAATTTTGATTAAACAATATATTTTAAAACAAAATATTAAATTAATTAGCATATGAAAATCATGTATATTATTAAAAATAAACTAACAATCAAAATCATAATCCAGCGAGGTCTTAATCTACTGTAAAA
>NW_019387455.1:0-5609 GCF_000671375.1 Centruroides sculpturatus | reverse complement strand
TTAATCTTTAGCGACGAATCCGGGACGATCACCGTATTAAAGTGCGAAGGACAACTGTTCGGTCTACTGTCGAGTGGCACACCGCTTTCACCGCTGACCCGCTAGTCCTCCAAGCCATTTCTTATGACAGTCGGTCATTTTGATACGAGGGGGATCGAAGGTATGGCGTTAATACCTTCGGGAAATCCTACGTCCTCGCGTGTTGTCTTTGATGACACGGTCATTTTCTAACAGATAAAGCTCATCCGCGTACAGATAGGATTTCCGAGGATATCTCGGCCACATTGCTACATTTCTTTGATCTCTCGGTTTGCTGTCTATTTGTGGGACCAAATGGGGCTCCAGTTCGTCCGCCTACCAGTGTGAGAGATCTAGACAGGCATTTGCGACATTTATGAGAAAATCTGTCGCGGAATAGCGTATGGTGTCGGTATGCCTCCATTCCCGATGGTATGGAAGCGAGTATCCAGACTAAAGATTTCTTTAAATTGTATCTTTTGTTCTACATTCGCTACGCTATTATAACCATTGTCATTACGTTCGTATTAATACATTTTCATTCGTTTCTAACGCCGCCTCCTTGTAACGTAGACACTAGTGACCGAGTAGATAAAAACACTGAACATTGATAGTTGGTAGCGAGTTGGTGGAGTTTTTCGGATTTTCTTCACACCTAAATAGGGACCAATTTATCATTGAAAGTTCTTCCGGGAGACATCTCCCTCGGAAGATCGCCCAAACGTTGCCATATACAAAAAAAAAAAAAACAAAACTTGTTATAATTTTAATAATTTCTTATCAGAATTAAAAATCAAATAAAATTAACAAAGAGAAGAGAAGATTTAATTTATTTTAGCATTTGATAAATTTAATACTTTACTATTTTCTACTTAATAAGTCATAAATTAGAACAAGAATGAAGAATTAATAATCATTGCAATAGTTCATCAAAATGGCATTAAAAATTATTTTTTCTTTTGCAATATTTATTTCTTGAAAATTATTAAGCATTTGGGTTGCTTTCATTTGGAATATTGTCCCAGCAATGAGAGTAGCAAAATATTAAGAAAATCTTCTCAAAGTACTTGATAATAAATAGAGAATACCCGTGCAGAATTAGTCATCAGACTCTCCTAAAAGTCTTCTTCTAATCGTTCTTTCTTGTTAATATTTAGATCATGGCCAGTTAATTGGCATAATAGATTATAATTTGCAAATCAGTAATAGTAATAATAGTCGTTTGTTGTTCTCATAATTATGGTACAAGTTACATCATGCCGATATGATCAAAGTATTTTAATACAAGATACATCCATTCAACTTTTTCTCAATGTTTTTTTCTCGATATATAGTTGATTTAAAAACTAATTTTAGGTTATAAAATTTGTTTTAAAGCAGTTATTCCTTATGACATCTTTGTCCCAGATGCCATATTGATATGCGTGCCACGCGAGGTGCGTTTCTTTCCTTGTGAAACGAGCATAACATACATATTAAACGTAATGGTCGATAAGGTAATAAACGTTATGTAGGGGGTTGGTTTTCCTTACAGCTAAAATATTGAGCTTAAATAAAATGAAGACATTATCGAACTTTAAAAGTTCAATAATGATGTGTTTATTATGAATTTAAGTAGACAATTAAATTCATAAAAACATTATAAAATTATTCTTATTCTAACGTACAGTACAACTTTTTTATTGCTGTTTATACATTCTTTTCATTTCTATTTTAATTAATATTTCAGAGTGTTGCTATTTTATTAAGTATTTTGCTATTCTTTATTGTTTTTAATAAAGTGTTTGTTTTCATTATTATTAGAGTTATTCCAGGTCATATATGACTTTACTGATGTAATAAATAATTGGAATTATTTATGTAAGCAAATTAAGTATTCCACACAAAAATATTTAATATTAAATATATTAAAATGACAGAAATTTATTTTTCTTAATATAAATATTAAATATTAATTGAATATCTTATTACTTGTTTAAAGTTTTCAGTAAGTAATCAGTATCTTTGATAATTTAGAAGATGAATAATTTGATGCAAAAAAAATTTTTAAAAAACTACAATTATAATTTATAGAATGTGCTATTATATATTTTTATGATAAAAAATTATATAACAAGCTACCAGAATGTTTAGTATAACCCGTAAAGCCGTGTTTTCTGCATCATTTTGATAATGTATATCAGAGAAGCCAACCCTTTCAGAACATTTATTGTACGTAATTGCTTTGTATTATAACTATTTTTATTTATATTATTCTGTAAATTAATTTTGTATATAACTAATTTTATAAAGATTTAAATAATTGAATTGTAATAATAAATTTAAACATATAAGGAAATATACAATTTTATATTATAGTGGAAGATAAATCAAAATTAAATTAGCGACTTTGTTTTATTATAACTTGATTGTGAGGAAATTATAGAGTCAGCTTTAGAAGTAGAGTGGCTCTCTATTATCTTTTTAAATATTAAATTAAAGATATACTCCTAGGGAAAAATAGTATTATGGAGACTCAAAGTACAGATATTTCAATGATTGTGTCTATGGTACCAGATTTTAGCATTAATATAATATTGAGAATTAGTTTAAGATTATCTGGAATCACTAGGCACAAAAGATTGGGGATCCCTCTATATTAGTTTATGATGTAAAATTACAATATCTAATTGTAGCTATATAATTACCGGTATTTCTTTATAATTATTTCAATTTTGATGCCCCCAAAACCCGGGATTTTTAGGCATTTATCTTACATACTGTATAGTACTGTACTGTACCTAGTGGGCAATTCGGTAAGCCTATTGTACTGAGATATTGATGAGTTTGTAGCTTAGTTCCATTTATAATTAGAACTCACTTTAATGTGAACTGTTATATAATATAGTATAAATATATTTTTCTAATTAGAAATAAAACTAATCATTCTACCCAAAAAATAATTATTAATATTTAATAATTTTTTTTCTTGTATTTTGTAAATGAACAAACTTCCATTATGCTTAAAAAATCTTCCTAAATTATATGTTCTAATTAAAAATATGTTTTAATTAATTAAAACATATTTTTTAATAAAAAATAAAAATAAATGAAAATAAAAAAAAATTAACAATTCCATATTTTCATTGCTTCCTTTGTTTATTGCTATTTAAAATATTACGATTATATTAAAAAACAACTTCATTTGAATATATTCTACTTTTTATACACTATTATATATTTTTGTATGACAAACTACAATTTATTTTATTAATTTTCCAATTATTTATTTATTTAGAATAAAGTGCATTACATTTCATTACTTAAAAATATTTTGTATTAAAAATATAGATTTATTTTGATCTAATTATAGAGTAATGCGATTAAATAATATAAGTGTTAATCATTAAGAGTTAATTATAATTGTAAAATTTTGATTTAAATTAAAATTATGGAATATTAATATATTTTAAATTGAGTTTACATTTATTATTCTAACAATTAATTGAATAAGAATTATTATTAAATTACTAATTAAGTTTTATTGATTATCTAGCAATAATAAAGAATTGAATTATTGCAGATTTTGCAAAATATAGAATGAAAATATTTTTCTGTATTTGCACACAATTACTTATTAAACATNTATTTTCTGTTGAACGTTTAAAAAATATTTTGTGGTTAAAAATTTATAATGTCTCATTTTGCTTAACATTTAAATTTGATTTTTGTATATACAAACTAAGCTAAGTGATAAAAAAAAAAAAAAATGTTTATTTTGAGGTGTAGACTGTGATTTGACTATATTTAAATAGAAAATTAGCTAAAAGATGACGGAAGAAGGAAATGGTCACTTCATGATTTGACTGCATTGTGATTGTAGAAACGCTAAATAAATAATCATGAACTATTTTAAGAGTTATAGATGAATTTCGGACCACGCCCAATGTATTTCAACTATTTTGTTAACACTTCCACGGCCAAGAGTAGGATTTCTTAGATTGAAAACGACTACAGACACCTTCATTTAAAAAGAAAACGAAACTATAAAAGGCGAAAAAGTTAGCACCCATTAATTTTCTTCGTTGCAAGTTGATAAACTAAATTATAGATTCAACACTTGCAATAACCTTAGAAAATTTCCAAGACCCGGAAATGAACTCAAACTGATGAATTTATTTATGAGATGAAGATTGCTTACTCTTTCTTATTTTTAGTCATGTGTTCACGATTCATTAAAGTTTGTTATACTTTTTTATTAGAAGATCAAAAAGATTCTGTATGAATTTTATTCTCTCGAAAATTCATATAAAATATGCCAAGAATTCATTTATTTCCGAAATAATTGTTCCAAATATATATAAAATTATATAATTAAACAAATAATTATATAAACTGAATAAAACGCAAATTAATAGTCGTTTGTTTTTATATTAAATGTTTCTAATATCGTTTTATAATCTTCGGAGTCTTCGAGAGATTGTTTGGGCCTGTAAATGAGGGCCCCTTCGGCCTTATTATTATTATTGTTGTTATTATTATTTTATTTTTGAACAAATAAAATATGCAGAATTTTTCTTTATTAATAAAAATCCATCCTAAAGATTTTATTTTTTGTCAGTAAAAATAAAATTAATTCATAGGAGTAGGAACTACTAGGACCGGGAAAAATCCCTAGCTCCTTTCTTTTGCAATAAGTTTACATACAATTTTTATTTATTTTTGGCGAAATTTGAGATCTCATAATCTCTCATTTCTAATTAAACTATAATTTAAAATGTAAAAAAGACTTTTAAAAACTTCGTATACTAAATTATAATGGTTAAATTTCGTTATGCTTAATAGACAAGAATATTAATCTTGTTACAAAGATTATTATATATAATCTGTATCTTAAACTGCTGTGTTTTGTTTGATAAAATTCTACATTGTGTTAAAGCTAGTTTATAATGTAAAACTATAATAAATAAATTTAAAAATCAATGATTAAAAAATTTATAACTATCTTTATTATAATTTTTATTAAAACTTCTAATTTAGTTATTTTATCACGTGTAGAATTTTTATTTAAATTTATAAACTTTTCATAGTTAAATTTCTGGAATAATTGAATTCTGATACCGTATTGTAATCTAATGCTCAAAATTAATTTCAAATTTAATTGCTAAGATCTTAAGATTGATTGAAAAACTCCAATTGACATTTAAAAGCTTAAGTAATGAATTTTTCATGAGTATTTAAATTGAAACTTCATTGACGTATTCTGGCATATACAAGACGATATTGGGACAATCTTAAATGAATTTCAATTTTCAATAATTACTAATTTTAATAATCAAAATTTATCTTTACGTCTATAAATTTAACAGATAAACACCCGCAGATCTATTCACTTATAATTCTTTTGGACGTTATCACTTGATCTCGTGATCTTTGTTTGGATTTCTGTCATGGAAAACATATGAGTACTGATTTTCTCATTAATTTTCTGTTTTAAATTTGTGACATTGTCAGTTTGGAAATCCCTGAAAGGATGAGACTATACTTTCATCATAAACTTGTTTAGCTTCTCGCTGTGGTTTGTTAACGCCCTTTTTACTTTACTTTTTTTT
>NW_019387454.1:8707-10827 GCF_000671375.1 Centruroides sculpturatus | reverse complement strand
AAACAGAAAAACTAAATTGCTGGAAGATGATGAACATTCGGAAAAAGTATTTTTACAGATTGGATTGAAGAAGATCCCTGAAATTAAAAGTAAGGCAGTTAAGATTTATTTACCACATTGGAATTTAGAAAATGGAGTCGGTGAAGTTTGTCTGATTACCAGAGATTTGGATAAAAAGAATCCACGTGCTGATCCGGAAGAAACTGTTCGTCATTATAAAGAACTGTTACAAAAACATGAGATCACGTGTATTTCTGGGGTCGTATCTCTACGTGAATTGAATACTGATTATAAAGAATATGAAGCGAGACGAAAACTATGTAATGCTTATGATACATTTCTAACAGACAGGAAAACACTTGCTTCAGTCATTGCGGCATTGGGTAAATTTGTCAATGCTAATAAAATACCTCGTCGAATTAACATAAATTCTAAAAATTTAAAAAAGGAAATTACTAATGCATTAGCTTATTGTATGTGCTTTGTCAAAGGGAAAGGTTCTGTTTGTACTGTTTGTGTTGGTCATATTTCTCAGCCAAAAACTGAATTGGTCAAGAACATTATTACTGCTGTTGAGAAATTTTCGGATAGTGTTCAGGGTGGTTGGCGGAATATCCAAACATTGCGTATTAAATGTGCTAAGTCTCTTGCGATACCATTTTATGTATCTCTTGAATCGCCAAACGAAGTAGATTTACCAACATCGGTGGTTACTAACGAACCAATTGAAGATGAATTAACTACTTTAACAAACGGTCGTGTTAAAGTATATCCCGACGGAGAGGTTGAAGTAGTAGAATCTAAGAAAACAAAAAAGAAACAGTTAGGCAAAAAAAAGACAAATTTGAAACCAAAATCAAAAAAGATTGCTAAGAAGGAAACTGAATTACCAAATAATTCCAAGAATGATTTAATGAATGATGAGACGCAAGTTAAAAATGAAGAATCAAGTACGTTAATGAAAAAAGTGAAGAAACGTAAAGCTAATGAAGAACATGAATCAGCTGATACATCAATAAAGAAAAACAGAAAGAAGATACTTAAAAGTGGGGAAAATCAAACTGAATATTGCAAAACATTAAAACAAATGGATGACAATGATGAAAAAAATCAGAAATTAAAAGATACATCAGCAAAGAAAGTAAAGAAACAAAAACTGTTAAAAACAAAGAAAAACAATGTAAAAAAATCAATTACAATAAAGAAACAACTTGATTTCAGAACCTGAATTGATATGCCTACAATACTGTTTAATTTTTATTTAAAATAATTTTAAAAGATATGATTAATATACTTTTAAAACACAATTTATTAATACATATTTTTATGTAGTAAATTTTAATAAATTGTTACATAATTGAATAATTACCGTATTAGCCCGAATATAATGCAAAAAAATATATTAATTTATCCCGTGTTGAAATTTTTCTCCGTTGTGTGTCGCTTCGCGTTGAATTTTTATCTATGTTAAATTATTTTGAATTCTAAAGTTTGATTAAAATTATATATTTTGATCATGTTAATTAACACTAAGAACAAACTGTTGAGTTTATCACAGTAACACAATTTGAAGAGGCATTTATTAAATAACTAAAGAAAATGACCATTGTGAAAATCAAATGAGTCGACCTTTCAAAAATTCTTCCACATTTTGAAAAGCATTTGCAGCACGCAATGCTGTTTTTTCTAAATACATTTTATTGAAGAATTGAAGGTACAATTCTAGGACAGAGTGATGCAATTGGGACTTTGACAGAGCTGTAGAGCATATTTATAGGAACAAAAAAGTCAAAGAAACCATGCCTTGGCCAGATATAAGCCCCCCAAAATGCCTTTATGTGAACTTTTTGCAACCCTCGAAAAATGGGTTAAAATTGAGATTAAAATTTCCAGGAGTTGCTTTTATAACTGTTTCAAAAATTATATTTATGGATTTTTTACATGTTCTTTGTATTAAGCTCAATGGTCTTTACAACTAGTTAATAAATAATTAGGAGTTTTTATTTTCTATAATGTTTACATTGTTACAATTGAAAATTTTTAATATTTTACAAAAAATCTAATATTTAAGTTAAGTAATTATTTTCATTATATATTAGTTTATAATTATTATGCAGTTT
>NW_019387454.1:0-8656 GCF_000671375.1 Centruroides sculpturatus | reverse complement strand
TGATTTAAAAAATTTATTAAATATTTTTATATATTAATATTTACACAATTGTTATTTATATAAATAATTTTCAATAATTCTCAAAGACAAATATGAATTATGCCAGGAAAAATATAAATTATCAGAATTATATTAAAATCTTTATCAATACAATTAAATAACTTATACATAACATTTAATTTCGGTTACTTTGACTACTTTATTTTTATATTTAACTATTATATACAAGTTTTAATACAAAATGAATAATGTTTATACATTATTCATTTTTGGTTTAAAATTATGCCTATTTATTTATTTATTTTTATTAAATTTTTAAATTCATTCTCAATGGTCAGAAAAAATTATTTCTTAATATAAAATATACTATTCTAGACATGAAAATCAACAGTAAGGTTTTGTATTTAACCCAACTTTAGCTATATTTAATGGAGAAAATTACTCAAACAGCATTTAATTTGTAATAGTGAAGTATTTGCAAATTGCCTTTATCTTAATATTTTATATAAAGTCAATGACTTTGCCACATGTGTAAGTTCACATCAGATTACCAAAGTTAGACAGTGCGGTTGGAAACAGTGGGAAAGATCAAGTGCCCTTGCTAATTCCTCCCAGACACGGTACATCTGACAAGTTCTCCTAAGTCTGGGTAAAAGGAGAATAGATGTTGGCAAGAGCATCTGGCAATAAAATGTCTGCTTAATTAAAACAACTATCTTCTGTATATGGAGCAGATGTGCAACAACCCATAGCAAGTTTAGGATAAGCAGAATGAAGATAATTTATTAAGCTAAATTTTTATAAACTAAAATCAAGATACAGCATAAAAATAATATTGAAATTTTAATGAAATAACAATCACCAATGCTTCAAAAATAAATTATGTATATAAATTGCTTAATAAATAGGGGAAAAAAACCAAATATGCAAACATTTTTAGCTAATCCATTATTTTCAAGCATGATTTTCACCGTGCCCAAATATGAGAAAGCAACGAAAAACATTTATATATTTGGCTACTTTTCCGATTCCTTCTTTAGGTTAGGTATCAACTCTTTTACAAGACAAACAAATAGAAAAGTTTCGTCCAGAGTCAACAAAAACAAATAGAAAACTAACACATCTCCAATAATTTATATGTATACAAAATATTAAAATAATGAAACTTCAGAAGTATATTGTGAGAACTGTGTAAAAATACTTTATTAAACTTCTATATTTTTAAAATACATTGTCAATGATTATTTTATTAACAATGCAGCATCTAAAAAACAAAAATCTGTCTTAAAATTAAGCCTAAATGAATTATGATGAATTAGAAATAGAAAAACTTAAATTTCCATAAAATGAAATCACTTTCTGTAAATGATTACACTTTGATAATTAAAAAAAGTCTATTGTCTTTAAAGTACAAATTTTAAAACAACTGCTTGTATTTTCCAACCTTTGGCTCTAATTGTTAAATTATCAACTCAGTAATTTAATAAAAAGTAATTGTTATTTAAGTGATGATTTTATTTACTGGAGAGATCCGTGCAATTTAAATATGTGGCTTATTCAAAAAGTGTCCAGATTGGCCCTGTAACGCAAAGGCAGTAACATGTCAGCTGTCCAGCCATGCTAGCCAGACGTGCTTTTACAAATTCATAGCAATGTACTGTACGCACATGGCATTTTGTAGATATACATATACTGTATAAGCATTCAGTCGTTAAATTTGATATCTCTTGGCTTTGCAGCAATTTTGATATATCAGAGTACAGAGAAATGTGTACATCGAGTTCTCTTTAAAATAGGCAAAACTGGTAAGGAAAGATAAATTATTGAAAAATAGCCTATGGAAATGATGCCATGAGTCATTTTCAAATTTTAAGAAAATTCCATTGCTATGTAACAAAGTATGGAAACTGGAAGGAATGTCAGTAAATAAATTCAAACCTTCCTAATTATTAACTTTCTAATGATTTCTAAGGTGTGAATTTATTTTCTAATTCCATTGCTTTAGAGGGAAGAGAATGTGTCTAAAGTGGACCATGTTCTGGAGAGTCATCCAAATCACAAAATGAAGAAACAATTGACACAGTCAGAACTCTTGTCTGAAATGATCATTGATTAACTGTGCAAAAGATCCCCAGAGATCATTATTTTGGTAGATTTGTAGCATGTTAATCTACGATTCTGCAAACTTTGTGCTGAAATTTGGTAACAGAGGAGCAATGTGAAGACTGACTTATTTGAGCCATTCACGTGACAAATGGTTCTTAAAATAACTCATCTCGGGTGATAAATCATGGGTTTATGAGATTGGGTTGTCCATAAATTATGTAAAGCAAATATGTGTGGGTAGATATGTAGATAGTTATTACAATATGTAACAAGGGGTGGGAATGTTTACAAAAACACTGCATAATGCTAGTCTTTAAATCAACTAGTGTCATTTGTTAAATATGAAGGGATTAATCTATTAGTAGCTTTTTCATCAAATACTGACAACAACCCAGATTTGGCTGACTTTCATTGTCTAATTCTCCAAAAGGCAAACACAAGAAAAGAGTATTAAACAACACATATAATACAAAAGTGCTATTCCATTAAAAAGAGTCCTCTTTTAATTACCGTTTTAGAAAGTTTTTAAGTGACAAAAACATCTTTCAAGATTATTGTCTCATCTTCGGTATGAATTTACATAACTTTTTAAACCAAATGATAATGTTCCAAAAATGAACATAAATACCATTTCCTATACAAATTTTGCAAATCATTGGAACAGACTTTAAAATTTACGTAACAGGTTCTAATGATTTATGGCAAAAGTTGAATAAGAAATGGCATTTATGTACATTTTTGAAACTTTATCATTTGGTTTAAAAAAGTTACATAAATTTAGTTCAAATGCATTAAAGTGAAATTTGAATAGTGGCATTTGTTCATTTTAGAACATTAGCATTTAATTTAAAGAATAAATTTTCTCATTGGATATTGAAAATGAGATGGAGTGTTAATGTTAATTTAATGTTCAAAAACGTTCTATTCCTAGCATTCCAGTTTTGGAATTGTTCTATAACCTGAAGTAGATCTTGGGTAAGGTCAAAAGAATTCGTTTGATGATTTATTTAAGGTTTGTCACCAGAAGTAAAGGTTATTTAGTGTTATGATAGAGTCTTGAAAGATGTTTTTATCACTTAAAAACTTTCTAAAATGACAATAAACAGTGGATTCCTTTAATGGAATTGATTTTTGTATCATTTGTGTTATTAATCAAGATATAGTATAAAAAAGTATTGCATAACAAAATGTTTGTCACTGCTTTGTATGTCATACATAAAATTAATAAAGTAATGTAATGTTTATATCCTGTGTCATATGTTATTCCTTAGTACAATTAAGGGAGATTGTCTCCAAAATTATGTAATGCTTATCCTCAGTCATGTACAACAGCATTATGGAGAGTGAGATGTATAAAAAGTATTATGTAATTTATGGAGAGTCCCTATGGGAGCACCAGAGACAAAACATCAATCGAGGAGGAGTTTCTCATCACATACAACAAACCTTTTTCAAAAGGTGGTCAAAATTGAATTTGAAATTTATTAACTCCAAAATGTTGGAACATTTTGTATAATTCAAAATAAGAAAAAATGCTTACAAATTTTAACTTTCTGAAAAATAACAATAAACTCTATATAAGTGTAAAGAAAATATTAATGTGATTATAATGGAAACAAGTATTTTGTTTAATGGAAAATTTTTTGTTGTTTATTTAATGTGATTTTTCTAACTGAGGTTCATAATTAGTGGTTTTCAAAACTTTCCGCAACAGCTTTATGACCCCACTTTCACACTGCATATGTAAAGTTTTAAAATCTAGCAAATCTTTTTATAATTTATAAAAACCTAATACTTTTTAAACATTCAATATGGGTTCTTTGATTGTAAAGCTGTTATCCAGCATGAGTGTGTTCTATCAGGACAAACAATTCAAATAATTCTACAATTAGATTCTGAGACATTTAGAGGAGACCATCCAGAGGAAAAATATAGAACAACATACTACCACACCCTTTGTATTTTCCAGACTTGGCTCCAGAGGAATCCTTCCTATTCCCAAAACTGATGAAAGTTCTTGAAAGCCATCAATCTTATGCTGTTGTGGACACTAAATGGAATTCCACAAAGGCCACCTCTAAAGAAGACTCTCATAAATATTTTCAACAATGACAAGATTGTTGGGCCAAGTGTGTCACTGCAGGAGAGGCATACATTGAAGGCGACTAACACAAAACTTTGATAAGTCCAGTACATTTCTTTACAAATATCAGTCTGGATACGTTTTGAATAAGTCACATATAAACTTTCTATAGAAAATTCATTAATTGTCTATTACAAAGACTCAAGATTGCTTTGCAATACTCTCTACTAGTTACTGGTATATTTAGTCTAAACTCTAGCATCACTGTGATAATGGAAGCACTGCAACTAGCAGATATACGAATCACAACCGTAATTCATAAACCCTGTAAACAGTCACCTGCATTAAACTAGTTTATTATTAAATTAGAGATAAGATTATTACACAAAAATTAAGGTGATTAAATTTAACTGTTTAAATTTCATATTTATAGGTATTTAACTTTAAAACTTATTGTTAATAAAATTTTAATTGTTAGAATTCCAATTATGTTTTTTTTTTTATCTTGTTTTATTTTTAAAAAAGTTCATACTTATAAATTCCAAAATGATAAAATGTTTTAATAATAATAGTCTTTATTATTTAAACATAACTGAAAACATTTCTGTCGATTAAATCTCTAATCTTAATGTTTAGTTTGCAGTATTTTATGATTTAAATCTAGCATAAAATAATGGATTATATAATTTATTTAACATTGGCTATATATTAATACAAGTAATTTAAAATGAAAAAAATGAAAATTATCTGAATAATATTTTTAAAAAAACAAATAAGAAAAATATTAATAGAATAGATAATTCTTTTACAATAAATAAGCCTATTTTTTAGATATAATAATAAGCATATTTATTATGTAACGTTATATACCATACAATCCTTGAAAGTCTTTAAATTAATGTTACAAAAGTTTAATTAATTTAATAAAGAAATATATTGAAATTAAATAGAAAAAAATTGATCTAATTTTGATTTGAATCATTCTGACCAATCATTAATTTTGTCAAAACTGATAAATGCAATTCTAAAGAATTCGTTCGGAACTACGGACATCGTTTAACTTTTCCGTGAATGGCTCAAAATTCTCAACAAATGAAAAAATAAATTAATAATGTCTAGATAGAGATCAATAGAAGCTAAGATGTACTCTTCTGGAGACAGACGATGCATAATCATGTGTGTATCATAAATGATGAAGAGAGAAAAGAGAATAGCTCCTCCAATTGATAAAAATAACTCCATTTGGGTACTTCCAGTAAACATCTGCGAAAATTATAAAGTTTAGTAATATTCATGTTTTATTCAAAAATACAAAAATATTTAAATTAAAGATTGGCTCATTAATAGTTGCTGAAGTTAAATGTGATTGTTTCTGTCACAAAGAGATGGAGAGAGTTTTCTATTTTTTTGTTTTTTTCTTACAACTGTATTGCATCTGAGAGAAACCAAAATAATGATTATTTCTATTAGAAATGTGTGCTATTTTGACTTTGGTGTCTAGAAATAAGCCAATTTATAATTTAAATAATGTTTTAAATACACTTTTAACAATTTTACCTGCAAAACCATACCAATAGATAAAATACACAAGATGGAAAATAATCTGAAAAAAGAAAATTTTACATAAATGTTTATGAAAAATGTTTAATACAGTCATTTCAAGAATTTAAACTCACCCTCCTCCCCAAGATGATACATCATATTTTGATTGAAATGTGAACAAGGTCAAACTTATTGTAACACACAAAGTTAGGAAAAATGCCTGAAGAACTGCTAGTTGATCATAGAAAGTGACTGAAAGATAATAAATTATAATAAAGTTGAAAAATTGAACCTAAACTTAATAAATTTCATTGCAATGAAATAAATATTACATTTAAACATAAACATAAAATAAACAGTTTTTACCAACTGAAACTAAAATGTACAGGGTGAACATAACTAAAGAATAGGTGCTATGAGCTCTCTGTAGAGAGAACTATTGGGCAAACCTTGACCAAATTTGATTTACTTACAATCATGAGTGTGTGATTTTAATTTTTGGGAAAAATTTTACTTCAAAATTCAGCTGGTGTTATGAAATTTCACATTGCTGTTGCCTTAATACAGACATTATGTAGATTTTCTAGCAAATTTTGGATATAAAAGGAGTTGCATACTTTTTTTCACATTTCTTTGATAGGTAAACTGTCAAAGTGCTCACTTTACCTTGATTATGAAGTGCTTGTTTCAATGAAACAATAATGCCAGCTCAATACTTAAAGATTTATGAAGAGGTCCTACATCATTTGGGAATCTTAGGAAAATGACTTTGTGCTTTGGAAATGAGATAATTCAGATAGCAAAATTTTATCTGAATTTTGAAATAAAAATCTTTTTTCCAAAAATCAAATTTCATATTCAGGACAATATGTACACCAAATTTGGTTGTGATTTATCCAATAGAGTAACTTTAAACAAAATAGATTGAGATTTACTCAATAATTCTTTCCACAGAGAGCTTCGAACACCCATTCTTTAGTTATGATCATTCTGTATAACAAACAGTAAACAATTTAATTATAATTACTGCTGTTTAATGAGAGAAATACTGGGTTGTTTAGGAAGTTAATAGCAATTTTTAAGAGAAACAAAAGAAATGATTTTAAAGCTAATAAATAGCTTTATTAAATTATGTACAGACTGATGTTTTTAACAACATGTTACTATCTATGGGGAAGCTTCATAATACCCTCTTTATACAAATTCCTAGTTTTTTCCCACAAAAAACTGTTTCACATGGTTTTTTTTTCTCAAGCTTCCAACTATCAAAGTTTTTATCACAGAGAATTTTGCAAACCTCGAACAAATGGTAGTCTGATCAGGTGAGTATGGGGAGGTAAAACATTCCAGCTTAGTTCCAATAATTTTTGGCATGTTTGTAAAGAAGTGTTTGATCTGTTATCTTGATGAAACACAATGCCTTTTCTGTTGGCCAATTCCAGATGTTTTTCTTCAATTGTCATTTTCAGTTAATCCAGTTGGAATCAATTATTTGATTCTGTGGAAGCAGTTCATAGCATAGAATTTCTTTCCAATCCCACCAGATGGAAAACATGACCTTCTTCAGATGAAGACTAGTCTTTGGAGTTTTTAATGGTGGTTAGTTTTTCTTGTACCACAATCATTTTCAGCCAATGCTGTTATAAACAATATACTTTTCATTACCTGTTACTAGACATTTCAGAAAAGGGTCATTTTCATTTTGTTTTTGAAGAGAATCACAAATGAAGATGCAATCCAGTAAGTTCTTTTTTGTTAAGCCATAAAGTATCCAAATGTCATAATGATTCTAATATTTGAGCTTCTTCCAGATGTTGAAATATAGTATTGTTTGGTGACTTCACTATGTCTGCTATCTCTCAAGATGTGTAACAAGAGTTGTCATCTAATGATATTTTAATCTGGTCCTCTTCAATAACAGCTGGTTTCCTGTGCATGGAGCATCTTTAAGGTTGAAATTATCTGCTTTAAATTTAACAAACCACTTTCAAACAGTTAATTTTGCTACAGCACTCTCACCATACACATCACATAATTCTTTTGCTGTTTGTACAGGATTTTTGCCTTTTCAATAGAAGAAAAGGAACAAATGTTGAAAATGCAACTTTGTAATGGATCTCTCGGGATTTTTTCCATGGTGTGATGCTAGTGGGTGGGTGCGGTAGTAAAAAGCGGAACGTGACATCTGCAGAGAGAGATTGGTAATGTACTAAAAATTGTTTCGAATGTGTTGTAAGTTGCAGACAAATTGTAAGAATGTCAATAAAAGGATTGTTATAACTTGTTTCCATTTTTGCAACAAGAGAAATTATACATCCATTACAAGAAATTTATTAAGATAATTTAAATAATTTTAATAGATTTTTTTTGTAACATTTAATTTGTCTTGTAATGGACTACATTTGTCATTTTTTTGTAATATTAATTGATTTATACAATTGTAATAATTTTCACCCATCCAGTGTATCAACTGTCAGATATGAGAAAAAAAATTGCTACAAACTTTGTGAACAACCCTATACTTGGGTCTCCTACTTATTCATGTAATTCTATTATTATATTAACTATTACATATAATTTTATTGTTATTCCATTTATAATGGATTTACAAGAATAAACTTAGTATAGTCAAAAACTTTCTTCTGACACCTCCTACTCTGATTTTTAAAAAAATCTAGCCAAACTTTTCTGGTGATCTAAAGTTAAGTTATATTAATAAGATACTAAATAAAAATGATTATTTAACTGGAGAAACAATCAACTTACATAAAATACCCAAACTCCAACAGAAATATGAAATATTAACATTGTAGAATGAACGTTTTCAGAGATCTTATGTCTCCATCTTCAGTTGTCATACATTCAAAAGACAAGGGAAACCCGAAGATCGAGACATATGATCTTTGAAAATGTAATTTCTATAGT
>NW_019387453.1:5668-10897 GCF_000671375.1 Centruroides sculpturatus | reverse complement strand
CTAGTCAAAATGACATATTTCTAAAAGGTAAGAAAGAAAAATTTAAACACTGCAGCTAAGAATATACTTTCTATTTATATTCTTATAATTATTATAATTCTAAAATTTTCTTTTCAGTAAATGAATAGATGAAGGAATCATAAACAATTTACCATTTTGCTGTGGATCAAATATGTTTGCTCATTCTGCTGTTATTTTGTAAAATAGCAGCAAGATTCAAATTCACTATGCAAAAATGCAATCTTTTTTTGCATTCTGCTTTTGCTTTCAAAAGCAAATGTCTATCTGAACTAAGCTCTGAATTATCCATAGCAAATAACAATTACGTGATCAACTTGAATCCAATTGTGGGATATTATGGACCTTAAAATTATTTTCTATTTAATTTTTTTCTGAGTTTATATTAATATTTTATTTTATTATTATTACTGTAATGTTGGTGGAGTGTTTCCTACAAAGCATATGCACTAATACTAACTTGTAAGCCAGAAAAATTAAGAAATAACTACAGAAAAAAAAATGTTTTGTTTATATGCTGTTCATGTATGTATCTGTGTTGAAGAATTTCCTATATGACATGTTTAGTATGGCAGCTTTCTGTAATGTGATGTATGTGGTATTGTAAAGCCCTAATGTTTCCAGACTTTGTGTAATATATGTGGTATGATGTATGTGCAAAAACGTACTACAAGAACAAGTATCTTATCCATTCTTTGCAGGCACTTTATTTTGTGGACGAGTTCTGAGTATTTATTAATTTTTCCAGTGTATGTATTTTTGTATGTTGTGAGTATTTGGTAGAGCTCTATCTATGATGCATGTGATTTTGTTTTGTTTGTCAATGAATGTGGCTCAATCATAATATATTTTGTGTGTTATTTTCTATGACCATCTGAGGTGTGTATCTATAGCATGAGTGTGGTAGTTTGAGTTTGTGTGCAAGCTTTAGATTGTAGGTTGTAAACAGGGCTGGCGGTAAATGTTTGTCCAGATTCTCCTTTCTTGCAGGTGATGGTAAGATCAAGGAAATTAACACTATTGTTACTCCATGGTCCAAATGTAACATCAATCCATAAGGGTTATCATTGACCACATTTAGGAAATGTTGAGTGTTGTGTTCATTTTTCCATTTTCATTCTATGAAAAAATGAACACAACACTCAACATTTCCTAAGTACAGACATATTGTCAAAACACATTTAACTAAAATCAATACTTTCAGATATACATTAGTTTATTCTGGTAACTTTAACTTTAGTTGCATACCATGATCACAAATACAATCACAATGCACACAAATCATAATCCTATCTAGAACTAAGACTACAAACACAAGTAAATAATTAAACAACAACTAGACAAGATAACATTATATACTAAAAACATAACACAACACCCAAACTTAATGAAAGAAGTTAGGAAATTATTCAGGAAAATTAACACACAACACAAACAACATGATATGCAAATACAAGAATACATTGACACATTCAAACAAAAACTTGCAGCCAAGTTACAAAAACTTAAATGATACAAGATTTGTATGCTACAAAAATAACAAAAATTACTCTAAAATGCTGGCTATAGGCTATAGCCTATGCAAGATTATATTCATAAAATTCATTATGTGCAAACTATTCACAAGAGCAATTAATACACAAAAAAAAATCTGATTACTGGTAAGAACTAACTATAGTACAGTATAAGAGAAAAATGCAGTAAAGTATACCAGTAATAATGCAGTCATATATAGATGATAACAGATGATAAGCATTTGTGAAAAAATTGCAAAAATGACCAACAAAACGACATACAATTAACTGTAGCATATAGCACAGTGAGATTTATATAAATAATGTTATTCCTTTCCTATTGGTTTTTATTCTGGAGTTGTACCTAATACCTTGGCTATAGGTTGCACCTTATCCATGAAAAAGTCAACATTCCATTACTAACTTTTGCTAGAAACAAAGTGAGAAAGGTTTTGTCTTAGTCGTTGTAAATAGTTCTAGCTCCAAATGCATAGAAGTGTATACATGACTTTATTGCAAAAAATGAACTTTACATTTTTGTGTGCATATGTTTGTGTGTTATTTAACATATATTATGTAAATTAATATAAAAATAACTTAAAATTAAAGTAAAATCTGTTTATTTTTGGTTGCATGTTCCTCTTTTCCTTTTTACTCTGTGTTAAAATGACCTTGTTTAATGCTGTTTCTTTAGCACTTTGTCGTCTAGAAACGTATCCCCTGCATTAAGTGGGGTCTTACTGTAAATATCTCCATAGAATGTCAGTGTGGTCACTTTTAGCTTCATTTCTCCCCATAGATCATACTGGATCTCAGGTCCCCTGTAGAGGGGATCTCTGATCCCCTGGACCACAAGCTCCTGGTAGGGACACATGGGTGCCCCTACCAAGAGCTTGTGCTCCAGCCTTCATTGCTCTATAGATCAGTAAAATTACTGAACTCTCTCACCATGACTAGGTGGCGATCAAAGGAGAGTTGTTGTTGTTGTTATTATTATTATCAAAATAAATTCTTAAAAAAATTAAATAGAAAATAATTTTAATGTCTTAATTTTAAGCTTAGTTCATAAAGCAAATTACTGGTGAAAAGCAGAAAGAGTGATGGCCTTTTTAGCAAATTTTTCTGTTTTGCAATCACATTTTAATATATTGAAATAGTCTACTAGAAAAAAAGTATTGTCCCCTAGTCAAAATGACATATTTCTAAAAGGTAAGAAAGAAAAATTTAAACACTGCAGCTAAGAATATACTTTCTATTTATATTCTTATAATTATTATAATTCTAAAATTTTCTTTTCAGTAAATGAATAGATGAAGGAATCATAAACAATTTACCATTTTGCTGTGGATCAAATATGTTTGCTCATTCTGCTGTTATTTTGTAAAATAGCAGCAAGATTCAAATTCACTATGCAAAAATGCAATCTTTTTTTGCATTCTGCTTTTGCTTTCAAAAGCAAATGTCTATCTGAACTAAGCTCTGAATTATCCATAGCAAATAACAATTACGTGATCAACTTGAATCCAATTGTGGGATATTATGGACCTTAAAATTATTTTCTATTTAATTTTTTTCTGAGTTTATATTAATATTTTATTTTATTATTATTACTGTAATGTTGGTGGAGTGTTTCCTACAAAGCATATGCACTAATACTAACTTGTAAGCCAGAAAAATTAAGAAATAACTACAGAAAAAAAAATGTTTTGTTTATATGCTGTTCATGTATGTATCTGTGTTGAAGAATTTCCTATATGACATGTTTAGTATGGCAGCTTTCTGTAATGTGATGTATGTGGTATTGTAAAGCCCTAATGTTTCCAGACTTTGTGTAATATATGTGGTATGATGTATGTGCAAAAACGTACTACAAGAACAAGTATCTTATCCATTCTTTGCAGGCACTTTATTTTGTGGACGAGTTCTGAGTATTTATTAATTTTTCCAGTGTATGTATTTTTGTATGTTGTGAGTATTTGGTAGAGCTCTATCTATGATGCATGTGATTTTGTTTTGTTTGTCAATGAATGTGGCTCAATCATAATATATTTTGTGTGTTATTTTCTATGACCATCTGAGGTGTGTATCTATAGCATGAGTGTGGTAGTTTGAGTTTGTGTGCAAGCTTTAGATTGTTTGCTATTTGGTTATGTTAATGTAAGTAGTCAGTTTATGTTGAAAACAATAATAATAATTATTATTATAATACAAATCGTATTGTGTACATGTCACAATAAATTTTCGATTTTTTTGCAATAAGAAACTGCTTTCTTGTATTGATTACCAAACTGTCAATCATATTTTTCAGAAATTATATCAAGAAACTAAAATCGTTTCGAACTTTAGAACGTTTAGAAGTCAGAGAAAAATATTCTAAAAATTACTTTAAAATATCATACTGGACCTTCGTCTAATTATATTTTGTAAATTTATCTTTAAAATGCATCATACAAACTAATTAAATATTCGTCAGGATTTGTGATTTTTGTTTCTTCTTAATTAATCCCATTTTAAATAGGGTCAATGCAATAAATACATCTTTTAATTCTGCTTTGTTAACTATCATAATTTTAGTTTCAATTCCTTCATGTTCTCTTATTCACAACTCTACATTTTCTTTCGGTCTTTCTTCGTCTCTTCTTAGTTTTGTAATTGCTGTAATTTTTTTCAGTATTGTTTGTCTCAGTTTAAGTATATCGTTGCAAAGGATACTTTATCGTCCTGCTCTCTCTATTACTATTTAGATGTTTACGTACTAGCTATCAGTGATCACGTGGATTAAAAAAAAAACAATAAACAGTGGTAGTTATTTACTCCTCACCAACAAGTTGCCTTCGTGAAACTTTTCAGGTTTTCTTCACTTGTCTAATACCTAAATAAGGGACCAGTTACCCATATTTCATGTGTCTAATGTCTAAATAGGTGTCAGTTACCCATAAAAAGTTCTCCCGAAGGATACCTCCTCCTTGGTAAATCGCCCATTCCATTGCCTTATAAAATCAATCCAATCCAATCTTTTTATATTTTTATCATTAGAATTCCTGCACCTTCTCTGGATGTTTTATGTATTTATTTTTCTCTTACAAGTAACTTATTCAAATATTAAATTCAAAAATGAAAATTTGTGAGAGAATATTTCGAAATCAGCAAATTTTAATTTACATTTGCTAAATGCATTAAGACAGCGCCAAATTTCATATATTTAAGAATAGTTTATGAAGTTTCTATTTAAAAATCAAATTATTCAAGTGAAAAGGGAGCAATTATACGATTCTAATTTTAAAATTAGATAAATATTCATTAGATCAACGATGATAATCCACTATTGCCAAGATCAAAGCAAGATGGATGATGAAGGATTTAAAGAAATAATCCCTTCATCAGCTATGATGAAGAAGTTTTACTTTTAAACGTTGAAGATGGGCGTCGTCATATTAAGGGGAAGGAAAATAGTTGCTTCTTCTTAGAAACATTTAAATTTATTAGAGATTTATTCTATATATTTTAAATATTCATAGAAAATGAATGAAAGTAAACAGAGAATTATAAATAAAGTGCTATAAAGTGTTTTTTTGAATAAGTTTAGAAAGACATAAAGATGTTTGCCATTTTTATTTTAAAATTTAAAACATTAAATATTAACAAAAGCAAAAATCATTTATCTCTTTTTTAAAAATAACGCAATTCGACTTAGCGA
>NW_019387453.1:0-2529 GCF_000671375.1 Centruroides sculpturatus | reverse complement strand
AACAATCTTTTCATTATTATTATCATTAATCAACGTCATAATATTCACTTTTATATTAATTTTAATTTTCACGAAAGGACGCAAAAAATTTTGACAGATCGACTAACTAGTACAGGTGTAAACAGAAACGTCATACAAAACAAAACAAAAGAGAAGAGAGAAAAACCACCACACGGCCTTTCTCCCATAATAAAAAATGTGTAGAGCGTGAATCTGCTAGCGTTATTATTCTATCACGTCACACAAGATGGCATTGGTACTGTACAACAAGCGTTCTTAATAGAAACTGTCAAATTGAAGCTAAATTCAAAATTCCACCACTCAACGAGATCAAAAAATAAAACTAAGAATATTGCGTAAGACGAGATCTATCACTCCCTACCCCTGAGTAAGAAATCGTAAGAAATCCTTGACACCCACCCACCCCAAAATACCTTACGTAATTTATGGACGGCCCCTTATATAGTTGGATGATCGGGACAGTGAGGCCGGATGACCAAGCGGTTAATTTAAGGTGGCAGCCTAGGGTTCTGGGGGATCCGGAATCGAAACCGGACGGATCGAAAAATCCCCAAGAATTTTTCGGGAAGGTTGATTCGTCCGGATATGTCGAGTTCCGTTTCTCACCATCCGGTCACCCCATTGTGGGCCAGGCCGTGTGGACCAGGCTGAACCTATAATAGGCTTTCTAAAAGAGGTCCCCTTAGTGCCCATAGGGCGAAAAGAATTTAAAAAAAAAAAACAAAAAAACACTGATGGGGTGCGCAACAGGCTTATGTTTGTGAGGGTAGATGGCGTATGCAAGTACAACACTTGCAGACACCTACAGTCTACAATTCTTACCTGACTGTTTTTAATACAGATTGGAATATTTTTGGGTAGAAATAAATAAATTAGGACGTTGTGGGGGAAATTTTACAATCGGAACAAAGTATTCAAAATTGGAGAAATTCCGAAAAATCGGAAAGTAGGCTTATGTAATTTAATGATTTTGACCCTTGTCACAATCATTAGATTACATAAAGCTTCCTTTTGAGAGAAGACAATATTCCGAAACTTGTGTAAATATGAACTTGGAGTTCACTCAAAGGCGTTTACTACTCAGAGGACGATCAGAAACTACTTTTCTTTTGTCATAAATAATCAATTTTCCACGTAATACGTGCAATAATTTGTGGCGTAGTAAACACTAGTATTGTGTTTTATTATATTAACAATATATATATATTTTATTTTAGTTGACTGAAGAGGGGCAAAGCCCGAAACGAGTACAAAACAATGTACCGTATCGACTCAACTAATAAAGGAATTTGATGAAAAATTTGCCATGTGTCTTTAGAATAAAACACAATACTAGTGTTTACTACGCCACAAATTATTGCACGTATTACGTGGAAAATTGATTATTTATGACAAAAGAAAAGTAGTTTCTGATCGTCCTCTGAGTAGTAAACGCCTTTGAGTGAACTCCAAGTTCATATTTACACAAGTTTCGGAATATTGTCTTCTCTCAAAAGGAAGCTTTATGTAATCTAATGATTGTGACAAGGGTCAAAATCATTAAATTACATAAGCCTACTTTCCGATTTTTCGGAATTTCTCCAATTTTGAATACTTTGTTCCGATTGTAAAATTTCCCCCACAACGTCCTAATTTATTTATTTCTACCCAAAAATATTCCAATCTGTATTAAAAACAGTCAGGTAAGAATTGTAGACTGTAGGTGTCTGCAAGTGTTGTACTTGCATACGCCATCTACCCTCACAAACATAAGCCTGTTGCGCACCCCATCAGTGTTTTTTTGTTTTTTTTTTTTAAATTCTTTTCGCCCTATGGGCACTAAGGGGACCTCTTTTAGAAAGCCTATTATAGGTTCAGCCTGGTCCACACGGCCTGGCCCACAATGGGGTGACCGGATGGTGAGAAACGGAACTCGACATATCCGGACGAATCAACCTTCCCGAAAAATTCTTGGGGATTTTTCGATCCGTCCGGTTTCGATTCCGGATCCCCCAGAACCTTAGGCTGCCACCTTAAATTAACCGCTTGGTCATCCGGCCTCACTGTCCCGATCATCCAACTATATAAGGGGCCGTCCATAAATTACGTAAGGTATTTTGGGGTGGGTGGGTGTCAAGGATTTCTTACGATTTCTTACTCAGGGGTAGGGAGTGATAGATCTCGTCTTACGCAATATTCTTAGTTTTATTTTTTGATCTCGTTGAGTGGTGGAATTTTGAATTTAGCTTCAATTTGACAGTTTCTATTAAGAACGCTTGTTGTACAGTACCAATGCCATCTTGTGTGACGTGATAGAATAATAACGCTAGCAGATTCACGCTCTACACATTTTTTATTATGGGAGAAAGGCCGTGTGGTGGTTTTTCTCTCTTCTCTTTTGTTTTGTTTTGTATGACGTTTCTGTTTACACCTGTACTAGTTAGTCGATCTGTCAAAATTTTTTGCGTCCTTTCGTGAAAATTAAAATTAATATAAAAGTGAATATTATGACGTTGATTAATGATAATA
>NW_019387452.1:8416-12535 GCF_000671375.1 Centruroides sculpturatus | reverse complement strand
TTTTTAATACTATTAGTTTGTGATACATAATATATTATTTTTTCTGCCATAATAACAAACTTTTTTCTGTACCCCTAAACAACCTATCGCATACCCCTAGGGGTACGCGTACCACAGGTTGGGAATCGCTGCAGTAGAGCATCGATTATCCGAACGTCGATCAACCAAAATGTCAATTAACCGAAAGCTTTCCAGTCAGCAAATTTAAATTTCCGCTAGTGCTGTGGTGCTGCAATCTTGGCTATTCCAATATTATTTTTGTTGGTGTGCATATTTTAGTTGGCAGCACTGGTGCAATCATGAGAGGGTACTTAAGGACGTGCCAGGATTTGAACAAATTTCAACATGGGATGGGTTAATATATTTTTTCGTACATAATCGGTTATCTGAAAAATAAGTTATCCGAACAACCCCAGTCCCCAATTGATTCGGATAATCAATGCTCTACTGTATATCTGTTTTTGAAAATTAAGGAAAATTGTTAAGAGAATTATGACACTTTTGGATATGTTTCATTTGTACCATCAGAGTATTACTTTAAATTCTAAAATCCAGTCAACAATTAATTATTTATAATAATTTTAAATTTAAAAAGTAAAACTTTCTTTGTTATGAAATTGAACAGTTTTTTGGTATTTTCAATTTAGTCCAACCACAACAGTTGTACCTGCAATTCCTGAAGCCACTATTTCAACTCATGATTTGTATCAACTTTCACAGTATTTACAAGTATGTGCAAGTTTTTATATAATTCTAATTTAAAAATCTTACAATAATAATAATAATAATTTTTAGTTTCATCTGAAATAATATGTTGATTTTTATCATATTAGTCTAATTTCATTGTTCTATGTCAAAACAGTGAAATTAGATTGATATGAACCTTGATAATGATAGCCTTGTAACAGCCAAAACTAAATTCATATTATAGATATTTAATATAACCAGGACATTCTTCATTTAGCTTTTTGTTTAGATATGTATCAAATTATTATTTCAGCAACCTAAATAGCGCTGTTTTTCCCAAACTTATCATGATGACTTTTGTATGTTATAACTCTCTTTTTTTTATTATTTTTAAAAACCTTTAACAAAATGCATTTTGGACTCATATCATCCCTCTTCAGTTGTTACATATTAAAATTTTGTGTACAAATCAAATTATTAAATAAACATTTGGCTTTCATTTGGCTGGGGTATTTAAACATTATTGAATACTGTTTAAATACCCTGTAAAAGTGATATAAAAGTTCTTCATTTTTATGTTTATTTATACTTGAAATGTGTGCTTATCTTATGGTATATGTCTTGTTAATTTTAATAATGTATTTGAAGATTTGAAAGCCAAATGTATATTTAATAATTTGATTTGTACTCCGAATTTTAATATGTAACAACTGAAGAGATGATACAAGTCTGAAATGCATTTTGTTAAAGGTACTTAGAAAGAATAAAAACAGAGTTATAATATACAAAAGTCATTATGATAAGTTTGGGAAAAACAACACTATTTAGGTTACTGAAATAATAATTTGATAACCAGAACAATTTTTTACATTTACTTTACATTAAAGAACTCTCAACTAGACTTGAGAATTATAATGGTATCTTTTTATATACTAATTGTCACTTACCATGGTTTGTTTTGAGTACTTCAAACACAATTTGACTTTTTAATTTTGCATTATTTGAAAGGTTTTCTTCATCTCTTGTCTTTTTTATTGTGATGTTTTGTACATATACAAAATATTAACTGATCCAAACATAAAATTAAAATGATAGATTTAAATTTGCACTTTCTCACTCAGATTTGATTGAATCATTGATATAGAGGCTATTCCATTTTAATCCTACAAAAAAAAATGTTTCAGAAAAATTTGTTACTGTATCAAGGGGATCACAAGATGGTGCTATCAGTTTCCCCATAAATGGCACTATTATTGGTGAAAGTGTGGTCAACTTCATTTTCTTAAATGGGAACCCCACTTTTTATTGAATATTATGATTCTACATAAAAAATAGACAAACTTTTATCTAAAATATTGTTTTGAAGGATGCACTTATAATTTTAAGCATTTGAAGGTTTCTATTCAAGAAAATAAAGTTGATCCTGTTTTCAACAGTAATAATGCCATCTTGTTGCCCTTATGATACAATATAAATTTTTGTCTCAAACATTTTTTATAAGTAGACTAGATGCAAATTTTTTGATATATTCACATGTACAGGTAACCTCCATATAAACCAGGAGTTACATTCCAAAAAATTGCCATGTTATACAAATCTGTGTTATATGAAACAAAGAACTAGTGTGAAAAGGGGGGGTTAGGTTCCAAAAATTAAAAAACATGCTGTTAAATCCTTATTTAAATCAGATTTATTATTCATTTTTTTCATAGGTAAAATACTTATTTATTATTTAAGTAAATATTTTACCAGAGGATTATTCATCCTATATGATGATCTCAGCATGAGCCTCATCAACTGGTAACAGTTTTTGGGTGCGTTCATTAATAGCGGTTGCTCTGCAACGGGAGTGCGCTGCTGTTTGTAGGCATTTAGGAACGATGGTGAAAGAAAGATGGCTGCGCATGCACTATCGATAGTATCATGATGGAGGAATCTATAATTCTAAAATGAGCTTTTAGAGGCAAAAGAAGGGTCCCAATTGAAAAATTTAACCATTAAATGGATTATTTGTTGAAAGAGCATTCAAAGTAGCCACAAAAACAATTAGAATGCTCACACTGAGTTACGCGGAGGTATAAAAGAACGTACCCGTTATTACATTTCATGTTGTATGAGGGTTTTACCCAATTCCCGAACCATGTTAGAGTGAGCCTGTGCTATAAAAGCACCGTGTTATACGGGGATGTTCCCAATTCTCGAACTGTGTTAGAGTGAATCCGTGCTACAGAAGTGCCGTGTTATATGGGGGTTACCTGTATTGATTAAAATGGGACATCTGTTAGAATCGTATAAACCACTTTATAAGGAAATATATGCTATTCATGATTGAATTTTACAAAATTGTTTTCTTAACTTTGTTTTATATATATCAAAAGAAGACAGAAGTCATATTTTAAGACAGAATTTGATTCTTTTTTTGATTGTTTTTTTTCTAAAATATACACATAATTTTATGATCTTTTTAGGTTTTATAAATTTTTGTTTAAATAAAAATTTCAATTACATTTTCTTGCAATATTAATAATATTTAAGTAATAATTTTCTGACTTTTAATATTCACAATTATCTTTATTCACTAAATTATAGAATCTGAAGAATTGAAAATAAAATAATATCCTAAATTCAAAAGCCTAATTTAATTGAGTAATTTTCTTTAGAACCAAAATTTTTCTAAATTAATCGGTTTTTTAATTGCTATATTAATTGTATCAAGTCTGGCAGGTTGAGAACTTTTAAATATCAGGTCATATGGCATTGCTGAGCTCCAATTTTATTTACAATTGATATTAGTTTTCTCTTTAATAATCTTTCAACTTCATTTTGTAATTCTTGTTAATTTATTTTTTGAAGTAGTTTTTTGTTAGTTCCAGCATTTTCTGGAATTGCAATGTATATGAACCATATCTTTTCCTTTCACTTTTCAACAACTGTATTGCCTTACATATTTAGGATCAGATGCTGTTTGTTTATATCTGAAGTCACTCAAGATTTTGACCTATGTTATTTTCTAATGTTTTTTTAGTGTGATTTTTAGTTTTTTTTCCTAGAGGCATCATGCTTTACATAAATTCTATTTCAGTAGAGCGTCGTTTATCTGAATCAATTGGGGACTGGGGTTGTTCAGATAACTTATTTTTCGGATAACAGATTATGTACGAAAAAATATATTAACCTATCCCATGTTGAAATTTTTCTCCATTGCATGTCGCTTTGCATTGAATTTTCGTCAATGTTAAGCCTAACGTAAACTTTTTAAAATAATAATCGTGGCTATTGTATCGTTAAAAATTATTTTTTTATTTTGTACAAACAAAATAAATATATTGAAAAATATAAAAACCAAAAAAAATATACTTTAGAAGTTGATCTAGTATCAAAAACGTTCGATTCAGCACCACACACAATCCTCAGAAAAACACCACACAAAAA
>NW_019387452.1:0-3375 GCF_000671375.1 Centruroides sculpturatus | reverse complement strand
TTTGCGTTGAATTTTCATCGATGTTAAGCCTAACAAAAATTTTTTAAAATAATAATCGTCGCTATTGTATCGTTAAAAATTAGAAAATTAAGCTTCGTTTAAATACTGGCTCCCTTTCATGGTCGAATGAGTGTTGCCAGCTAAAACACGTAAAAATAATATTAAAGTAGCCAAGACATAGTCAAATATTGTAGCGCCACATCACTAGCGGACATTTGAAATTTGCCGACTAGGACGGTCGGTTAACCGAGGGGTCGGTTGATCGGGGGCGGATAATCGAGGTTCTACTGTATAACAAAAATAAAATAGTATAATTTGCTAATGAAATAGATTCGGATGTAAAATTTGAATATGAATTAGAAAATAATAACACCATTAATTTTTTTCATATTACAATGAAAAAATTTGATCATAATATTAGAATTATAACATGTGAAAAAGCCTGTAATATTAAAAACACAATAAATTATAAATCATACTGCCCACTGTTTATAAAAAGAAATAATTTCATTACAGCTTTATCAAAAATTTGGAGGAGAACAACAAGGTTAACCTTTTGCTTTCTCTGTCCTTTATTTTTACTCTTGCTTTGTCTGAATTTTCCATTTTGTTTTGCCTAAAAGGGACAATTGACATGCTGCTCTCCAATTTGTATGTCCATAATTTTAGGTAAACAAGCTGATTAAATCTCTATTTCATACTGAAATATCTAGCAAACATTAATTTTAAAATTATTGCTATATTAATAAAAAATTTAATTAAACTGAAAATATAGAATATTGTTAATCTAAACAAACTTTGTAAGAGTTTTTAATAATCATATTTGTATAATATGATACACAATTTTTTTTACACAATTTTACTTTATTCATTCTAATATATTCATTCATTTATTATTTTTCATATCTGATTTTACTTTTATTTTCTTGTTTTATAATGATTACAGGAAACGTTTTCTTAAATATTTTAAAATTTTAGTGAATTTTTAAAAACAAATGTGTTAATATTGTATTTAATTCGGTGGTCTATAAATTAAATCAGACTAATCAAAGGAATATTGCATACAAAAAATTTAAAATCAAACACAAGATTAGCACCAACTGATATGAAAATTACAAAATAAATAAAGAAGTGTAATAATTTAATTGTGTAGATAAATAAATTATTTTTCTTTCATTATATTTCCATTCATAAATGTCTAGAAATTCAAAATTCAATATTTCTGAAAATTTTATATAAAAATATTAAAAAATTGCTTGAATATTAAAGGAAAATCAGGAAAGTCAGAAATGGTATTTTGTTATTAACAGTAGACAGAATATATGATGAATGACATTCTGCCAAGTTTTAAGTTTCTTTAATATTCAAAGATTTTTTCTTCTTTTGAATAATTTCAAATATGGAGGAGAATCCAAAAAATATTAGATTGTTTTTAATATAATAGCTTCCAATAAAATTTGAAATTTACTGAAGTTTTCCTATTTTTAGAATATTAGTTTTTGCTAAATCTACTTTTCCTTGACTGGAAAAAATCTTGCATGTTTTTCTTTTAGTCTTTTATTATTTTTGAAGCTTGAGATATAACTTTTAACAAAAGTAGAACTCAGTATTTTAATTGAAAAGTTACTCAATATATATTAAATTAAATGACTAGTTCCATTATATCTAGCAAAATGATTTTCAATGCTTAAAATAAATGAACCTATTTATTCGTACAATAGCATTTATACAAACTTGAATTGAAAAGTTTATAGTACAGTATTTGCCTATAATTTTTATATACAATGTTCCAAAAGTTTTTGCAGATTTACATGATAGTTCAGCACTTCCAATCACTTTTCTGCTATTTCTTAAATATATTTTATTCTTTTTTACATATAATGTTTTATTTTTATTGTTCACATATTTCATTATTATTATTTTAAAAAAGTATTTTTATTATTTGGAACATCACTAATCAGTATTATAATTTCTAAAGCTTTAACATGACAAAATTTAAAAAATCTGAACATTTTTTTATAAAACTTGTTCAATAATCAATCATAACTTATAATTATATATACAGTATATACACATACACACACCTTTCATTAGTTAACATTAATGTAAATAAAATTTTAAAACTTTATAAGTTATTTTTAATATACCGTAACTATAATATACATATATAACTGATATATATACAGTAGATTCTCAATAAGCCAACTAAAATTTTACTTTTGTCCTACCTTAACTCCCACAGGCTTAATACATTCTGTATTTCTATAAATCATAATAGTTTTTAAATAATTTCTTTTTTTACTAACTTAAAATTCAAAGACTATTTCATGTCTAATTTTGTATGCTTTCTTTTGCATTTTCAATAAGATAGATGATATTACCAGAAAGTTGAAGATTGCTATTGTATAGAATTACACATCTGATTTGAAACATGAAATTCCACATGAAATTCAAAATTTTAATAATTGTTTTGTGCATAAAGTAATAATCTTATTCTTAAATGTGAATTGATTAATCAAATCTCAGCACATTAAAACATTATACTCTTGATGATCTAGCCATTTCTTGCACAGAATATGCCACATTAGTGAATGTGCTAAATTACTGAGTATTAGGTCTAAAGCCTGCCTAAAGCAACAAATGATGTTTCTTGGTCCTTTGATATAGATTCTTTTGGAGCTGTGCTGTTTTTGTTATTGTAAAATTATGCACAGGGATACAGTAATTGCAAGTTTAATTCTTTTTTGAAAGGAGAGATTAGCAACAATCTGCTATAATTATAAAATTAATGTATCATTTTAAAAATGTTTGATTTAAAAGTTCTTACATATGTAATATATATTCTATATGCTCAAACAGGATAACTGGTTTAGAATACTGTGATTCGAATGTTAAACTATAAAGACCTGATGATGGAATAATGAACATTCCAAAAACATTAACCATTCATTTAATAAAACAAATATTTTCTGGTTTCTTCTAAATTTGAGTTTGTTTCACTAATCAGTTTCTTTTTCCATTGCTATTCAATATTTTTATAATTTCTGATTGGATTTTTGTGTAGTTTCTGTAATTTAAGTTACCTTAATTTAAAAGTCAAAAGTAATGAATTTTTTCTTAAGATATCTTTTTAATATAATGAATAAACAGTTTCAGCAATTTAGTTGCTTTTTAAAAGCAACTTATTGCTGAAACTGATTATTCATTATATTAAAAACTTATTGACTACTTTGTATAATAATTGCAAAATATTCAGCTCTGTTGATGCATAGACCTACGTGTAATATTTTAATAAAAATCTCATGTATGTGTCTATTCAAACATCAACAGACCTGAACTTTATATGTTACTATATAACTAGAAAAGTTATAAATA
>NW_019387451.1:8763-10893 GCF_000671375.1 Centruroides sculpturatus | reverse complement strand
GAATCGTAAAGAAAATAATGCATTTTAAAATTCATTATTTAAATTATAATAAACCGATTTAAATATTATTATATGATATTATAACATACATTTTTGAGTTAAATTTTTATCAAATATTAAATTCTAGATACATAGAGGTGAATAAACTTTGGGAAGATAACATGAAAATGTTCGTATACATTATCGATCATTCACACGTCTTATTTTCATTATTGTAGAAAAATTATTTTTTCTTAGAACTTTACGGATAATTTATCGTGTAAAAATATACTAAAATGTACAAAAAAAAGAATTTAAAATTATTTTCTGTACTATTTTTACACGAAAAATTGCCTATGAAAATTCGAGTTGGAGTTATTTTCATAAAAAGGTCACTCACACGATGCTTTAACTCAATATAATCTATTATAGAAGGGAAAATAAATGTTAAAGAATAAATATTTTTAATAATAAATTTTTAAAAATTTATCGTTAAAGATATTAAAAATTTAAAAATAATAGCAATTTTAAAAAATATATTCTTTCCATTTATATATTTTCTAATTTTCCGATTACTACAAATATATAGGTTTTAATATTTAAAAAATTCCTTAAAAAATATGAATAAATTANTTTTTTTTTTATTTTTATAAAATTCTTCCTTCGTCACGATAATGAAAATTTTTTTTTCTTTTCTCGTGGAATATTATTTTCACTTAACTTGTCTTCATTAAAAAAATTTTATTGATTTTTATAGAGACAAGTAATGTAAAATGAAAATTCATTCTGAGCAACAGATTGCTTAATATTGATTAGCTACATATTTCTTTTTTATTATATTTATAATTTACAGGGTTTTTTTAAATTGCAAATAATTGACATACCAGCTATTAATACTTTTCTTAATATAAAATTAAACGATGTTAATTACTAAATTTATAGATTAATTCTTTATTTCTTTTTTGTAGATTTATCCAATTTCGAAACTAAAAAATAATTCTTAACTCTAGTTTAATAATTGCATAAGAATTTATAAAAAATTAATTACTATTATTTTTTTTAATCAATTCTTCAAAATGTCAATTGTTATTTATATAATTAAGATGTTTAAACGCAGTTAAGTTTTACGTATGAAACGTATCAATTTCATCAATATTTTCTTAATATATGAGAAATTAACACGCTTTAACTTAATTAACTTTTATATCAGTTTCATTTATTATTATGAAATTAATATGTTTAACCATAAGTAAGTTATGTATATCAGTTTTGGTTATGAACGTGAAATTAAGACATATAAACACAACTTTTATATCAATTTTCTTAATTAAATATTCGTAAAATTAGAATAACCTAACTAATTTAAATCAGTTACATTTTTATATTAGTTTCGTTTATTATTACTTCACAATAAATGTTTAAGAAGTAGTGATTGTGACGTAATATAGTAAAAGCACGTGTTTATTGAAAGTAAAACAATATAAACGAAATATAAAATTATTTTAAGATAATTTATAAAATTTAAAAATTATTTACAGAATTTTTAATACAAAACAAATCAACAAACGAATGAAACATAATTAGTTAATACTGTATATTAATTAAATTTCTTTGATAATTAGAGTTTTTATCGGAATTTTTTTTTTTGATTTCTTAAAAATTCAAGTAGTTAAAGCAAAAAACGAAATAAACGTATATATAAATATATTTTCCTCGATAAAAATTTGATTTAAATTACTTTTTAACATGTCTAACACAACAGAAAAGAAATCATTTTAACTTCAATTTCTAACATAAAAAATCGTGGAATAGAAGAAAAAATGAATGTCGAAAACCTAGTCATAAAATAGAATTTGTTGTTGTATAACCCCTGGGCATGTTTATTTCGTTCTTACGGCTTATTGCGGTATTTGGAATTCGATTTGGAACCATTCTGTTCTGTCTGAAGTAGATACAGCACAAGTGTAATCATGTTATGCTGGTCCAGTCGAAGCACATGATAAAGAGTGTGTCAACATAGAAGCTTTTCAACTGTTGATGTATTAAGTCATATACTAAGAAAAAATAAATAAATAACAATAAAAAAAATAGAATTCAAACGCCAAAAAAGATAATAATTTCAATTTTAAATAATATACACTTTAAAAAAAT
>NW_019387451.1:1301-2284 GCF_000671375.1 Centruroides sculpturatus | reverse complement strand
ATTAAAAAAAAAACAAAAAAAAAAAACAAAAAAATTAATTTTATTTATAAATTGTCTTTTTTTGAAGAAAAGAAGACGATATGAAAATTTACTGAATTAAATTAAATAATTTTCTAAGTTTTGAATAAATTTAACAGCATAAATAAAGCCAAAAATATGTATTTTATAAGACTGTAAGAGGGAACAAACTTTATAGCTCCGTTCATAATAATTTTTTAAAATTATACTTATAGCAAAGGATAGATTAATTGATGATGTTGATGATAATGAAGAGATGATACAGGTATCCATTTTTCATGAATCATTAAAATCTTCGATCTCACAAATTCATAAAAGAGCGTAGGACAGATTGTTAATAACAATAAAGTGACTACTCGATCAGGAATTAACGTTTTCAGCTTTATAAATCCATGAAAAAAATCAAACAGAATTGATGATGATGTATTAAAGTGATTAAAAACTATTAATAACCATCAGCATCTTTAACCTTCAAATCCAAATACGTAAAAACACAAAAATATCTTTCTTCTTTGTTATTTCGATTTTAATAATGAGCTATACGAGTAAAGATTATCCAATGATTACCAGCATTAATGAAAAGTATGCTGATAATTCTCGAAACTCTCGTAGAAAACGTAGATAGGATTTATGATGAATTGATGATCCGATAAAGTAACATAATTTAATAGTTTATTTTAATGAATCATCAAATTTTAACCTTACAAATCCGTGGAATAGAATTGATATCAATGATGAAGGTAAAGTGATAATATGATGAAGAATCATCATTTTAATTTTAAGATATTTTTACGTTTATTAGAGAATATAATTCTATCGAAATGATTGAAAATATTTTTATAATTTTAAATATAACTTTTAAAGAATTAACTATAAATATAATTATTTTAAAATAATTTAAAAATATATATATTATATTCACCGAATTACTGCAACAATGAAATAGCACATAGATGTGCCATTAC
>NW_019387451.1:0-1074 GCF_000671375.1 Centruroides sculpturatus | reverse complement strand
ACTAACGTAAAGCATATGGAAGGTTGTAAACTCGATTGTAGGTATACAAAGTTGCTTTCTGGTTTCCGTTTGGTTCGTTACGTAAAGAGATATCCGGTTGTCAAGAAAACGTGATGTCATTGTGATACCATTCACTCCATCGTTCATTATTCTGTATCATAGAGAAGAAGACCATGATAAGAAAAGATCCCTCATTATATTGTCGGCACTTTAGGCATTCCAGAACAGAATTAATCGAAAAGAACTGAAGAAAAATAGACTTTTTTTTTGAATTAGAATAAGTATATATATTCTTTTTCCCCCTAAAAAATTTACATTCGCTTCGAGCTGTAATGTTTAGTGAAGTTTTTACATTAGATTTAAGGTGGCTCCAAGGCGTATCAGATATAAAAATATCATTTTTTTAAATATTTAATTGGCCAATTTTTAATAGCTTTAGGATAATTTAAGGTTTATTATTTTATTGAGATTTATTTAAAATCTCTTTGATATTCTAAAATTAAAGAAAAAAATTCGAAAGTTTGATTTTTTGCCATTTCATGACTCGTTAAAAAAATTAAAGATGACTATAAATTTATTATTAATTTATAAAATAAGAATTTAACCTTTAAAATGGTTAAAAGCGGCCGCTTTTAAGTCATTTTTTCAATAGATTTTTTTAAAGTTTTTAAATACAATAACAAACTTTTGTACAGTTTCTTAACTCGATTATTCATAAACATTAACGAAAACAATTTTAAGAGATTATCTCCTAAGTAATAAAATAAATTGAAAAATTTTATAAAAAAAAGAATATATACTCTTCAATTTTTTATTTTTATTTTATTATATAAAATTATTTGCAGAAGAAAAGTTGAGTAAAGTAAGAAATTTTTCGGTCCTTGATGGGTTTTCTCTTAACTATTGTTTACAGCTGCTCTTGATTTGTCTCTCAAAGGTCTATACTTTAATAAAGAAGAATGGTACAATGTCCAACGGTTAACGATGGTTATCTATTAATTGAATAGTTTCTACGTTTCTAGACAAAATAAATCAAACTTACGTAACGAAATTATAATTATAATATCAAAAATA
>NW_019387450.1:0-17441 GCF_000671375.1 Centruroides sculpturatus | reverse complement strand
ATCACAGTATTTTAATAAGTAATACAGTTATAAATTTAACAAACTAATTTATATGCGAGACAAATTGTACGATGAGTATCAGTTCTTTGAAGATAGAATAGAATAGAATTGCAAATTTTTCACGATATTTATATTAAGAAAAGCGAATGTAATAAAATTTCTAAACATACAACAAGATTTTTATCGTACTATATCTCATTATTATTTATTTTTATCATTCAATCATCCGTAAAGCTCGTGATAAATTTATTAATATGTAGGTGAGTGTTTCAGTTAAGTTTCTATTCTGGTATAAAAGATGGAAGTTTCTTCTCTGTTTAATTAAATCAGAATAAAATACATGTTAAAACTAATATATTTAAATTGATATACATTGTTGTTTAGCTGTTATAACGTGTTAATGAAACTGATACTTGCAAGCTTCTACACCCGAACCCTTCAATTATATAGCCTAATATATAAAGAAGCCTATATACAACCTTACTATAATTATTCAATGTAATAACTTTAAACATATCGATACAGGGTTATATTGTTTACTAAATTCCAAAAATATCTCTGAAAAAAAGTTGCTACTTTAAAGTAATACAACGTCCTAATTTATTTATTTTTAAAATGAGTTTTTTTTTAGGCGCATTCTGAAGGTAAACTTATTGTTCTTCGATCGGAAAAATACGTTCTACTTTTTTAAAATTCTAATAAATTATATTAATTTTATTACGTTTTATCAATTGAAAGATACGAAATTATTTTAAATTATTTCGGTTTCCTCATAGACGATTCGTGTTTTTAATCGGTAGCAAATTATAGTGGAGATAACGAAAAGGAAAATGGCTTAACAATTCTTCATTAACGACTACATAAAAACTACACGAAACAGTTTTAATGGGAAGAAATTTTAAGGAAATTTTAAATTATATCCTCTGTTGAAGATGATGTTTATGACTATAAAGTAGAATTCAATCGTCATATATTCAAAATGTATGTTAAGAGCAATTATGCACCGAAAACGATCGACACTGCAGTTATCCTGTTCCGTGACCGAAACTAAAAACTTATTCTGTCTATGGGGTCTGTTATCTTCCGTTAACATTTGTACAGTTACGATTTCGTGACGTCATCGAACGAGATCCGTGTATGAAACCCATTGCATGACTACATTCCCATTCTCATAAGTATAACAATGCAATTATTAATATTACTTAAGCATGGATGTAGATTGTCGAGATCTGCAACGACCGACGCATTTTCTATATATAGAGGTTTCCTAGTCCGTACTTGTATATTAAATTCTATGAGATATCGAACTTCTAGATATAATTTAGCGTAATTTAATGATTGTTTGCTCGGTCGAGCGTAACAAATGGTATTAATTAATTTAACCCGGATAAAAATCGAAGAGTTTAAATACTTATAACAAAAGGTTGTAATTTATTTTAACCATTGGAGGAAATTTTTATTTATTTAGTAACAACGAAGCTGTCGTCTAGTTATTTATTATAAGTGGTATTGAGGATATTGTTTTAAAAAATTAATATAACCGGATATATTTTAGCATACTGATCTATGTCTTAACCTTTTTACACGTGTAAAAAGGTTATAAGTGGGGCCCCAAAACACTTACAAAAAAGAATCTTTTTTTTTTTTTTAATAGAAAAATTATATAATTTTATTAAACATTAAATACATATAATTACATACTCGTCAAAGAATCGCAGGAAACAAAAACAAATTATATTGAGTGCGGGGCCCCCTCTCGTTCTAAGGCCCGAAAAAAACCCGACATCTGAGTCTGCCCTGTATTTATGATTCTATAGAGAATAATGTAATTATTTCACAAATAAAATTATCGTGATAGAAATTAAACTGCGTATCCGAAAATATACATGTAGTCCAATTATCATCATTAGGAGGGACGTCGGGGAAACAATTGTGCATCAAATGGGTTTTTGAAGCACATAAATAACGCACGTACATGTAAAATACGTATTTAAAGGAAAAGAAGTATTTTTTGTTACGCATTTTATTTATTTTTTAATTACTAGAAGGGAGTAAAAAAGCCCAATATGTCGTCAGTGAATACTCTTCTGTGTTTAGAATTATTATATTATTTTTTTAAATTATAGTTACTTTAAAAACATTCGAATTTTTTTTCTGCAGTATTAATTGACCTACAGATTTCTTAAGGTATGTATTTACATTGGAATTCCTCGTAAGCTTATAAGATGTAGACAGAGATGTATTCTGCTACAGCCTATTAAACATATTAGGATAAAAATATCTCATATTATATCCTATAGGCTACAATATATTATATTATTGTTGATTTTTTTTCCTTCTTTTTTTTCTTTTTTAAATTACTTGAGAAGAACGAATAAATAGAGCAGGATCCGACCCAAAACTAGTAAAGTATCCAAACGTTTCCACACGCAAAAAAAATTTTTTTGGGGCAGGAAAACATCATTAAAAATTAAATTAGATTAAAATAATTTATTAAATTTTTAAATAATTTTTATATTAAAGTATATATTAAATATAAGAAAAGTTTCATTGTATTCGTGTCGTCAAATTATTACGCACCTAATAATAAGTGTCGTATACAAAATTATTTTAGATGACACGATAAAATTTCTGGGACTTTTAGGATTATAAAGTGTAGCCTACATCTGTATTATTTGTTTTTTTCTTTGTAAGCTTGTAAGTTCTACTGTTTGATTGTTAGAGAGAACAAAGTCTTGTGGATTGTCTATTTATATTGAGTGGATTCAGATGAAAACGTGATTCTGTTTTGACTATTTTAATTATATTCTTGTTATCTATTACTGCGAAATCATTCCCTGGAGCGGACATCCTTTTTACAGCATAGGCCAAATGAAAGAACAATTGTGAATAGATTCGAAACCCACATCTTTCGACTTTCTAATGAGAGACAAGGAAGTTGTTTCGTCTGCAAAATACAGCGAAACAATCGAAGACAATATGACATTGAGAGAGACAAGAGTCCAACCTACATACCAATCTTAACGCCAGGAATAAACGACTCGGTCACCGCTTTCCTATTAATTTCTCCGTAATCTTGATTTAGAAGAGAGACGGCCCATCTCATAGCTTCGAACACTTCCACTCCTTGGCGACTCGGTCTTCCGCATCCGTACACGCCTTCTCCTCTTTCGTGGACGTTTAGAATCACACCTATGGTCACATCCGCATCTGGGTTCACTTTGGTGTACGAATCCGATACAACGCACGTTTCCGGCACCAACCATTGCGACCGGGCCACTTGAAATAGGAAGAACAAAGCTGCCAAAGCAGCCATCGATTACTCTCAAGGTGATAATTCTGAAAATAAATAAATAAATAAATAAAATTAAAGACATTAATTAAAATTCCTGACGTAACTAACGCGTATAGAAATACGGAAATTCTTCGTTTCTCCCAAATTTCTCAACGCCTAATTAAACAAACGGGAGAAGAAATATATAATTTTTTGATCGTCGGACCGTGTAGCCATGATTTATGTCTTACATACTTGAAATGTGACGTCACCAGAACTACGGACGTCAACCCCCATAGAAATTCGAAACATTAATTGCTATATCATGTCAGAAACAATCGTTTCGATGCATTCTTATAAGAGAATCCGTCCTATTTTCGAAACGATCCCTTTACCAGAATGTCGAAGGCCCGTGGCATTTCATTAAAAGTATTAGGAATCACGCTCGGTCTAGTTCACATTTTAAACGAGATATCTGCAGCCCCGATGCCTCTAAGCCATCGAACGGTGCACAAACCGCATTCGTTCTTCGAATGGTTAACAGAATTTTAATGGAAGCTGAAAGTAACATCGAAATAGATATAGAAAAATTTAAACGATAAGATATGACGAAGGGCGCGTAACTACGCCCTTTTGTAATGACATCAATTATGTCACGGATACAATTATTTTCGTTTGTAAAACCATTTGAAGCGAAGGTTAAGCAGCCCGTTTAAGCAGTTTTTGGTTCCAATCCAAAACTCGTGAGTTACGATAAGCATCTAGGACATTGATTAAGAATTAAGTAAAAACAGAAAAGGAAAAAAATAAAATAAAATAGTTAAGAAATATCAATCAGAAATTCATGCTCGGACAAGCATATACAGATTGCCATGTTTATCAATGTGTGTGTGCTTCGATGCTCGTGGGAAATTTACAAATTACTAAAAATTCTTATGGTTTACAAGTTCAGCGGCCATTTATAAAATAAAAAGATGCCATACTCAAATTATATAGATAGATTTCTAATATATATAGGCCTATATATTTTTAATAAATAAATAAAATAACCTATAAAAATTTAGCTTCGAATTTCAAACATGTAGGACAAAATTATGTTTTTAGACGTGGGTGCAATGTATGCAAAAATGATGCTTTTGTAAATTGTTATAAGGAAAAAACATAAGAAAATTGTTGCCTATTTTTTTTTGAACTAGTTCATCTTAGACCAGTTTTGTTGAAGGACATTTATTTGGACAGAGAACAAGGTGATTCTTATTATAGGCTATCTTTCATATCCTTTTGAAGGTTAATAATTTTTATTCATTTAACAGTCTACATTCATATAAAGTAAACCTAATTAACCAAGGAAGTAGCTATTCATTTATATAACGTATCCTGAATTCATACTAAAGTTGTTATTGTTATCTACATTCTTTAATTAGAAAGAAATAAGCATTCATTTTCAACTTCTCTGATTGAATAGTTAATAACTGGACTAGTCACTTTGTATAAGATTTTAATGGAAATTTATTGAGATAAGAGTGTTATTCTATTTTTTAATCTATACAGAAAAAAATACTGTTATATAATCTAGTCAGATCAGATGTATTTACTCGTTTAGAATTATTTTAAAAATTCACTTAAGTTATTTATCAAAAATCTCATTGTAAATCTGATAAAGGCAAACGTCAGTTGCATGCAAATGTCGAGCAAAAGTTTATATAGCACGTGACATAAATTTTAAAATATTCTAAAGCAAATAAAATTATCAGTTGAAAGTTAACCATTTTTTCTAGTTGATTTATGAAAATAGCTAAGCAATAATAAATGAATAATCTTGATGTTATTATGACTAATAAAAAAATAAATATGGCGATAATAATATATTGTCTGTTACTTTCAAGATTAGATTAAAAGTTCAGAAAAATCTATGAAATAAGGATACTTACCAGTTATAAAATAAATAAAGTTGAATGGAAATTTGATAGTTGGAACAACACAGAACGAATGAGAAGCAGTATAAAACAGATATATCGGATTATCCCTACCGAAAAGTAATCATTGGAACCATTATAAACATTTGTAACCGGAAACAAACAACAAGCTGTTTTTGTTTCTCTATGTTTAAGGTTGACCAAAATGATGACTTTAATGCCATTTCTTTAAATTGAATGAATTAACCTGATTCCAGTTGTTGTTTTGTGACCCGAGTTTTTCAGGAAGGTAAAGAAAAGAAAAAAAAAACCCAAGGCAAAAAGCAGAAAATTAGATTTTTGTTGGTATCAAAATTCGGATAATTACAATGGCATTGACTTTGAATTGTGATATTGTTTATTCAAAATTAGAATTTTAGAAGAATTTTTATAATCTACATAATAAGAATATGCATTGTTATAAAAGAAAGGACTGTTATATAAATTGACCAATTTTTCTAACGCTCAAAGTCAGGCTTCAGTAGATATAGACTTAATGTATACACATTTTTGTATGAAGATATGTCAATACTTCTATACAGAGTTCTAGATAAAAAGTATTCTATAAATTATAGAAGCCTTATAAATCAAATATAACATTCTACTTGCATGCAACACTCGGCCTATATTGTTTACCATATAATTTATTGTACAATTAAATAAAACTAATTTAAATGTTTATCCTTAAGCATACAATAGTAATTCTACGTAAACTTATTTCATTATATCGGTTTATCACATCGAAGAATTTTTTAATAGAATTTTTTTTTTTTCTTGTGTGGAATGCTATTCCTATCAAACTCTATATTTAAGTAGTGTGATATGGAAAAACTACAAACAGGATAAGAAATCTATTAGTACAATGACATTCGTGCTTGGCTAGTAAAATAATAACAGTGGTCCGTAACAGTCTCTATCAATAATTTGTTCGGCTTAAAGAAGCACATATTTTAGGGATTATCATTAAGAAAACATAAATTGGAAGAAACTTTAACTGGTATTTTTCGAAGATATCAAGCACATAATACTTTAATGACCATTTAAATCCAACAGAGCATTAAGTTCTCGATCAAGTAAAAAAAAATCAAAAGAAGAAAATTTTTAGATTATCCTAGTGTAAAAAGATATTAAAATTAAGTGAATATGAACTGTTTAGTAAGTTTGTTAATCTTAGATTCTAGAACAATAACAGTGATTGTTCCTGATAAGCTTCAAAACATTCTTTGTTAATAAAGATAATTTAAGTTTATCAGGAAAGATCTCTCTTACTATCTTTTCTGACATATCGACATATCATATTTTTATTTAGCTCTAAATAATTTCAAAAGTGCCTTAAAATACTTTCAAGTTTATAATCTATTAACCAGTAAGGATATGTACAGTTACTTTTTACAATAGTGAATCTAGATGTATCTTATAAAGAAAAAAATTACTTATTAATCTGAATGATAATTAGCTCTATTAACCATTCCTCTACAGCAATATTTCACAAATTATTAAGGGCTATTGAAAAAGTGCAAAGTTACATCATAGAAGGTTAAAAACTACAAACTATACACAATATCTAGTATAATTTATAAATACAGTGTGTCTGAGAAAGATCTACATTATTATAAAATTTCATTAAAAATAAAAGTGAAGTGGTCTATCAAAATACAGTTTGTGGTAAAAGAAGATTAATTAACTCAAAAAGTTTTGTATTACAAAAATTAATACAAAAGCTGAAATTATTTTGCATACATTCAACAAACCTCAACATGCACTCCTTTAGTTTCACCAAATTGATAATCCTTGCAAACTCCAATGTTACACAGGAACTGTGCTAAACAACACTTGGCAACAAATTAGTTATCTATTGGATATTATTCCTGTGACTAAAGGGGACATGTTGAGGTCCATTGAATGTAATCAAAACATCAGCTTTTGAATTGCTCCTGTATTCTAATTCTTTTGAACATTTTTGACCTGATGCAGATCCCAATTGAATCAAAAACATTTGTCTTAACATATTTATTTTAAATATATTTTTGTGCTGGTATTTTTTGAAGGTTTTGTGGTGTTATTTAACTTTTGTATTAATTTTTGTGTTAAAAAACTTTCAGTTAATCTTTCTTCTATCATAAATTACATATTGATAAATGGCTTCACTTTTTTAAAATGAAATTTTATAACAATGTAAATCTTTTTTGGACACCTTGTATTTGATTTAGTGTATGAATGATTTTTCTATACACTAAATCAATAACTGATTCACAACACAAACACAAATATATGGATTAAATGCAATCAAACATGTTTTTCATAAACCTATATTATCTGTGACATATGTGACAGTTATTGGACTTCATATGAATGTATAATTTATGATTCTGGTTTATGTCTATTTTGTTTTAAAACTAGGTTTTAAAATAAATACAAAAAATAAAAACTATCAATAATGATAATAAGAAAAAGCAGTAACAAACACAAAAGTTGATAGTTGTTGGACTGCAATTTGAAAAAATTGTAGACCTATAAACTTGCACTGTCGTCTATCAGTCTGTCCTTCCTTAATCTAAAGAACAGAGTTAGATATATGAACTTCCACTTTGCACTGGAAGTCACATTATCTCAATTCAAAAATTTTCCCTGAAAGAAGTTAAGTAGATAACTGGCACAACTGAATTGCTAAAGGAAAAGTATGTACACAGGGGCAAGACAATACTAATTTGAAGGTGGAGAGCATATATTTTAAATTAAATAAATTAAAAACTACGATTAATTAAAAATTGCAGCCTGGCATTGTGACAATGTTACAAAAAATAACTGCTCTTTTGAATTTAGATTTCATATACATTATTAAAGACAATGAAAAATATTTTAAGTTGGTTGTATGTCTCACTATGTTCATAGCTAAAAATATGCTTCCAAAGAAATTAAATGTCATTTACACACTGTTCATAGAAGTTTGATAAATAAATCCAGTGAATTTTAAAGAAATCCAGAATTTTTCTCAATTTAAAATGTAAACAAATCAAACTTTTCTAAACAGTCTGTTCTAGCCAAGTCACTTTCTGCCTCATATAGTGTTGCCTAAAACATTGCAAAAAGTGTAATTAACCTTGGGTAGTATTAAAAAAAAAGATGAATCTAGTCAGTAAGTAATTTGAAATAATACTACACATTATACAAAAATAATGCAAAATTTATTATTAAGAGATGACAAAATATAATTATTGTATTTGATTTGAATATAAGTTAATATCACACAGGAAAGAAATGTTTAAACTGATTGTACTTAAAAACAAAGGTTATTTAAATACGATTTTAACACTTTTATTAGTTAGTTAATTTACTAAAACAATAATATTTTATATTATATGAATAAAGTATAACTTAGTGTTACTTTACATTTCAGACTCAAATTTCTTTTCAGTGTTGAATATTTTAAATGTATTTAAAATATTGTTTATTTTATTACTTACATATATAGTAAATCTTGGTAATCTGACAAACATAGAACTAAAAAAGTGTTGGATTAAGGAGATTGCAGAATTATAGAAGTAAGATGAATTTAATAGTTAATCATTTAGAAACATTTGTTTATTTGCATAATATTAATATATTGTATTTATCAAAAACACATATATAGAAATGGAAGAAAATATGAAAGGAGAGTAATCATATGTCACTGTATTTTAGAATTCTCAAATTAATCTCTGATCCTTTTAATAAAATAAATTTCAATTGTCTTTTGCTGTTTTGTCATCTGAGTAATTAGTAATCAGTGTCGCCAAGTTGGTGGATTTCCACTAAATTTTGGAGGAAGTATAGCTCATCTCATGAATTTTGGCCAGGCTGTAAAAAGTGCAGTAGTAAGGACAAATCTATTTATTACTTAGTGAATGGAACAATTGTTTGATGAATCTGTGACAAGATCACTGTGTGTTACCAAAAAGGACCCTAAAACTTAATAAAACTTCAGACCCTTGACTGTTATCACGTATTGCCCAGCTAAAATATATGAAATGATCAATACAGTATTTTTGGTGGAAAATTTTATATTTGGTACTGTACATTATTTGTGTTATAAGATAAATGTTTGAATTAAAATAATATAACTTCTGGTTTGCATTTCTTGTCTTTCATCTATCTAACTCTGTTTTTGAGATTAAGGAAAGACAGATAGATGGACGGATAACAGTGGGAATTTATAGGTCTACAAATTTTTCAAATTGTAGCCCAACAAAATAAGCATCATCAATATTATAAATAAATGTAAGATTAGGTCAGGACAATTAAGTAAATGGTATCAATCATCTTCTAAATTATGTCCATTATCCTTTACTTTATTACAAAATTACATTGGCAAAGTCATATGATAACTGTTGCCATCCTCGAAAGAACAATAAATAACAAACTTGATATAAAAGAGGAAAAAAGGCAAAAAAATCACAAATAATTATTAGAAAACACACACAGTATGTAATAATGAATATGTAAAGAAACAAAAGAAAAGCAAGCCCAAAAACAAAATCTGATAAAGTTTTAAAATCATCTTAAAAATAGATTATTGGTTATATAATATTTGCAAATTGCTTTAAAATTGTTAAGTCTAAGTAAAGATCTTCGACAGGTTAAACAGAGGCAGCAATCCTGCAGAAATAGGAATGCTATGAAAGGTTTAATCTGTATTACAAATGAATACATATACCTGTTTCAGGTATGGATTGTTTGTTTTCTGAATGTAAGAAAGGTGAAATAAATTAAGCAATTTCAATATTATTCAATTTGGGTAAACAAAGTCTATATTTAATTACTTCAGATGTGTATGGTAAGTTGCAAATTTGTTGAGAATTATAAAGGTTTTGGATATTTCTGCTATTATTCTATTCAGTTGCATTTGACAAGATGCCCATATGGATAAACAATAATCTATTTCAGATTGAAAATTAGTGAAATGTACGGATTGAAGGACTTGACAAGATGAAATGGATCTACAGCATCTCTACATGATTCTTCTGTGTATAAACTTCTTAATAATTTGTCTATGTGCAGTTTAAAACTTAGTTTTTTTTATTGAAAATCACTCGTAGATGGTTAATAAGGTCAATTTAAGGAATTGACTGATTCTTAATGGTAAATGGAGAACATAATAATGAACAACATAAAGATTCAGAGATACTGATTTTAATTTTTCTAGCTAATGTGACTGTCATCTTGTGAAATAAGTGTGTTGATGAGTTTGATATCATCAGCATATATTAAGATTTTTGAATTAAGAAAACTATTTATGTATGCTATAAAGAATAGATTACTGAGGATAGATCCTTGATGAACACTGGTTAGAGAGGAAAATTGAGAATTACCTAAGGCCTAAGCTAATCTGATAATCAAAGCTGGAAAAGATTGTTCCAAGGGTATAAACATTAGAAAGTTAGAAAGGTTAAAGGAATCTTTTATTTGATATTTATTTGTGTGAGATTCCGAATTCGGATGTGTTTATATCATCTCAAAACCCAAAAGGGAGGACAAGTGCCTGTCCGAATTACTAACCTCTCCACTCAGCCTAGGAAGTTAGCAAAGGGAGAATGTGTAGGAACCTTTGTAGAAGCGAGAGAAGACCCTACTCTCACTCTGAATTCAGGCAATGAATCTTCTACTTCGAAACTCTCTAGAGAGAAATTTAGTCAGTTATTTGACTGGTCTCATATCGGGAAAGACAAGAAACAACCTATATTAGATCTTCTGTATAAATATCATTTCGTTTTTGCAACTCATGATTACGACCTGGGATATTGTCAAGTAGTTGAACATGAAATAAATACCGGAGACGCTTCTCCCATATATCAACCACCATATCGCATCCCTTATGCCCAAAGAGAACAATTAAATAAAATCATTGATGGCTTGTTAGACAATGGAATAATCACTCATTCTAAATCCCCATGGTCAGCTCCCGCATTATTGGTGAAGAAGAAAGAGCCAGGACAATGGCGTCTTGTGATCGACTATAGACAATTAAATAAAATCACTAAAACATACCCCTATATAAAGTATAACTTAGTGTTACTTTACATTTCAGACTCAAATTTCTTTTCAGTGTTGAATATTTTAAATGTATTTAAAATATTGTTTATTTTATTACTTACATATATAGTAAATCTTGGTAATCTGACAAACATAGAACTAAAAAAGTGTTGGATTAAGGAGATTGCAGAATTATAGAAGTAAGATGAATTTAATAGTTAATCATTTAGAAACATTTGTTTATTTGCATAATATTAATATATTGTATTTATCAAAAACACATATATAGAAATGGAAGAAAATATGAAAGGAGAGTAATCATATGTCACTGTATTTTAGAATTCTCAAATTAATCTCTGATCCTTTTAATAAAATAAATTTCAATTGTCTTTTGCTGTTTTGTCATCTGAGTAATTAGTAATCAGTGTCGCCAAGTTGGTGGATTTCCACTAAATTTTGGAGGAAGTATAGCTCATCTCATGAATTTTGGCCAGGCTGTAAAAAGTGCAGTAGTAAGGACAAATCTATTTATTACTTAGTGAATGGAACAATTGTTTGATGAATCTGTGACAAGATCACTGTGTGTTACCAAAAAGGACCCTAAAACTTAATAAAACTTCAGACCCTTGACTGTTATCACGTATTGCCCAGCTAAAATATATGAAATGATCAATACAGTATTTTTGGTGGAAAATTTTATATTTGGTACTGTACATTATTTGTGTTATAAGATAAATGTTTGAATTAAAATAATATAACTTCTGGTTTGCATTTCTTGTCTTTCATCTATCTAACTCTGTTTTTGAGATTAAGGAAAGACAGATAGATGGACGGATAACAGTGGGAATTTATAGGTCTACAAATTTTTCAAATTGTAGCCCAACAAAATAAGCATCATCAATATTATAAATAAATGTAAGATTAGGTCAGGACAATTAAGTAAATGGTATCAATCATCTTCTAAATTATGTCCATTATCCTTTACTTTATTACAAAATTACATTGGCAAAGTCATATGATAACTGTTGCCATCCTCGAAAGAACAATAAATAACAAACTTGATATAAAAGAGGAAAAAAGGCAAAAAAATCACAAATAATTATTAGAAAACACACACAGTATGTAATAATGAATATGTAAAGAAACAAAAGAAAAGCAAGCCCAAAAACAAAATCTGATAAAGTTTTAAAATCATCTTAAAAATAGATTATTGGTTATATAATATTTGCAAATTGCTTTAAAATTGTTAAGTCTAAGTAAAGATCTTCGACAGGTTAAACAGAGGCAGCAATCCTGCAGAAATAGGAATGCTATGAAAGGTTTAATCTGTATTACAAATGAATACATATACCTGTTTCAGGTATGGATTGTTTGTTTTCTGAATGTAAGAAAGGTGAAATAAATTAAGCAATTTCAATATTATTCAATTTGGGTAAACAAAGTCTATATTTAATTACTTCAGATGTGTATGGTAAGTTGCAAATTTGTTGAGAATTATAAAGGTTTTGGATATTTCTGCTATTATTCTATTCAGTTGCATTTGACAAGATGCCCATATGGATAAACAATAATCTATTTCAGATTGAAAATTAGTGAAATGTACGGATTGAAGGACTTGACAAGATGAAATGGATCTACAGCATCTCTACATGATTCTTCTGTGTATAAACTTCTTAATAATTTGTCTATGTGCAGTTTAAAACTTAGTTTTTTTTATTGAAAATCACTCGTAGATGGTTAATAAGGTCAATTTAAGGAATTGACTGATTCTTAATGGTAAATGGAGAACATAATAATGAACAACATAAAGATTCAGAGATACTGATTTTAATTTTTCTAGCTAATGTGACTGTCATCTTGTGAAATAAGTGTGTTGATGAGTTTGATATCATCAGCATATATTAAGATTTTTGAATTAAGAAAACTATTTATGTATGCTATAAAGAATAGATTACTGAGGATAGATCCTTGATGAACACTGGTTAGAGAGGAAAATTGAGAATTACCTAAGGCCTAAGCTAATCTGATAATCAAAGCTGGAAAAGATTGTTCCAAGGGTATAAACATTAGAAAGTTAGAAAGGTTAAAGGAATCTTTTATTTGATATTTATTTGGATTGTGTTTTTTGGGATTTTCAAACCCATATTCAGATCAACATTTGATGTTCTAAAAATTCAAATGGAACAATTGTTAATATGTAAATTTTTGAATTTAATCAATCAACATTACAAATTCAAACATTTCTTTAACAATGATGATGTTTTTGTATCTTCAGTCTGCCATTTTAAATCGAGTATCAAATTAACAGGCATTTTTTAATTACCAATATTTAAACTATAAACAAAACCTATACTAAACATGAAATAATATCCACAAATAAACTAATAAAGAGACCCTATGGCTTTGGGGAAATGGATTTTGATGATCTTTGGTGTAGATGTAGTACACCATGTGTGTGTACTACCTGTAAAATACTAAAGTGCAATGCTCAAATATAATCAAGAAAAACCGAACTTAAAGTTTTCTTTAGCACTTTATACATAAGTTACACATACTTCTGCTTGAGCATGATGTGGCATGAGTAGTAATGCTACTGACTTGTACACTTGCGTGCTGAAGAATAAATTTCTTTTACTCATTGACAGGACAAACAAAAGCAGAATTGTATGATGAAGTATTCTAAGATGAAGAAAAAAGATGCCTACAAGCACAATTAAAATTATACCACCAAAATGTACTCCATTAGTTCAACCATGTGATGTCTATTTTTATAGACAAATAAAAAAATTCATTAAATGATTACAAAATAACGCTGAACTACTGGACAAAAATTATGAAATTCATTCTCGAGAGGATTGCCTGAAAATGCATTCAATTATCCATCATCATCATCAGCACCAATATTTTGTGACATGATAAAATATGCTTGGTATGCCAGTGAACTCTGTGCTATAAGAAAGTTTTATACAAATGTAAATGAAGCATGTTTCTCAACAGACTGTTTACAAATACCTTGCAATTGTACAAAAGCAGAATTTATTTGTTGTTCTTGGTGTAGACAGAATTTTTGTTTTGAATGTTTTTACCATAAGTATAATTCAGGACCATGTACATCTGACAATGATATGTATAGTAATTATATAATATTGCTTCAATAAATTAAGTTTGTTTTTCTCAATTATATTTGAGTGTTGCACTTTAGTATTTTACAGGTAGTGCACTCACATGGTGTACTACTATACACCAAAGATCATCAAAATCCGTTTCTCCAAAGCTGTAGGGTCTCCTTGTAAGAAACAAAAATAAAAACAAAAAGATAAGATAACAAACAAAAATGTAAAAAATAAAAAATAAAGTAACAATAAATAAAAAGAAAACGGTAGATAAAAATATATAAATACAGTAGAGTGTCGTTTATCCAAAAGTCAGTTATCCAAAAGAATTCCAGTCGGCAAATTTAAATTTTCGCTAGTGCTGTGGCACTGCAATCTTTGGCTATATCTTGGGCTACTCCAATATTTTTTTTGTTCATGTGTGTTTTAGCCGGCAGCACTGGCACTTTTGTGTGGTGTTTTTCTGAGGACTGTGTGTGGTGCTGAATCAAACATTTTTGATACTAGATCAACTTCTAAAGTATAATTTTTTTTATTTTTATATTTTTCAATATATTTATTTTGTTTGTACAAAATAAAGAAATAATTTTTAACAATACAAAAGCCATGATGATTATTATAAAAATTTTTGTTAGGCTTAACATTGATGAAAATTCGACGCGAAGCAACACGCAACGGAGAAAAATTTCATCATGGGATATATTACTATACTGTTATTGGGATATATTAATATACTGTTATTGGGATATACTAATATACTATGTTAATAATGTATTTTTTCATACATAATCAGTTATCCGAAAAATCGATTTTCTGAACAACCCCAGTCCTCAATTGATTCAGATAATCAATGCTCTACTATATTAAGATTTGTGATCACGTTCAGTTTTATTAGTATTAAGTAGATATAAGTCTTCCTACTAACAGCCACTTGGCACTAACTTCTATACTTAGCTATTCATGGCGGCACTCAGTTATTGGTGTTTGCTACACTCAGGTTTTCTTTTAGACCCTTTGGGGGACTTGGCCTTGCAGCCTAAAAACTGCACGCCAACATCAAACATAGAGTACTGTAGCTATATGTACGCTGTTCAGAGGAATCCTACCTTTCTCTACTGTCTATCTCCTCTCCCTCCTTCTTCCCCTTCCCTTTCTCTTACCCACTTTTCTGCCAGCTAAAAACTTTGTGTACTGCCAATGTCTTTCTTGTATGTATGTATAGTACCTTGGTTTATTGCTTTCACAACTTCTTGTAAAGAGATTAGATATGAATTGACAAATCTGCAGTCAGGGAAAGAGTAGGTTCGATATCACTATGTTGGGATTATGAGAAAAGTGAACTGTGTTCAGGAATCCTGGAAAGGAATGATAATTATTTTTCATTCTTTTAATATAATTTAATACATTCTGCAATCTCCATGATAGGCCAATAATGATGTGCAAAATATGTGTTAAAAGTTACCTTTGAATTACATAGATTTTCACATATAAAAATGTTGCTTAAACTTTTATTGAAAATTGATTACAACAACAAAAACAAAAAATATTTTTGAATCTCATAGAAAATTTAAAGAAGAAATGAAAATTACCTTCAAATTTCCAAGAATAATATAACAAAAAATTATCAATGTAAATTTTTATAGTAAGATTTAAAAAACACAAAGATGGTCAATACTTCAATCATTCAATCTTGTACTTATTTTACTAATGAAAAATCCTGCTGCTGAGAATGCTGTTGATGTGGGTGGAATTGTCTTTAATGCATTCAAGAGTAGAGAGTTGTTCTGGGTTTCTCACCCATTGCCACAAATATTTCTAGTTCCTTTTCAAGATGATTTGCAATATTTCTTTTGCTATCTAATAGTCAAGATAGAATTAGTAGGTACTTCAAAAAGATGATCTAATATCTGCTTTGCTGCTGAAATTAACATAGACTTAGTTGATAAGTCTGGCAAATTTCTGTCATTTGCAAAAGTTGCAGCATTTTCATAATTTTTTCCAGTATTGAGATACAGCATGAGGCCAGTCAGTTTCTCATTTCTTCTCCCTGTTATGCATCAAATAAACAACTCCTTTAGTCTTTGTGAATAATGTATGTTTAGTTGATTTAAATCATTTAAAATGAAAGAAAAAATCTTCTGATGAAAGTAAAGTCAATCTTTTGGTGCCAGCTTTNGCTATGTAAAGGCTATAATTAAATATTAGAAATTAATTAATTTGACTAGAGGTAGGCAGTTATGCTACCATCTTGTAATAAATTTAATGACCAATTCCAAATTAAATTTTAGAAATGTCTAAATTAAAAATTAATTATTTATAATTATTAAATTTAATACAAGATGGTAGCATAACTGCCTACCTCTAGTCAAATTAATTAATTTCTAATATTTAATTATAGCCTTTACATAGTCCAAGAATTTGGCATATCGTTTGGTATGTTATCATATATATTATCTGTGATTTTTTTATTGTTTTCTGCAAATCAAATTTGCATTCCAGGTTGGTTCGTTCTGTGCTAGAAGAAAAGATGATGATGATTCATGCTCCTTAACAATGTGTAATATAATTATCTTTGAATAAATGTTATACATAAAATATTTCAGTATTTTCTTTTGGCATGGAACGCATTATTGTATTTTACATTAATTTATATGGGAAAAATTGTTTTGCTTAACAAGTGTTTTGCATTACGAGTAATAAGATATATATATATATNATTAAATTTAATACAAGATGGTAGCATAACTGCCTACCTCTAGTCAAATTAATTAATTTCTAATATTTAATTATAGCCTTTACATAGTCCAAGAATTTGGCATATCATTTGGTGTGTTATCATATATATTATCTGTGATTTTTTTATTGTTTTCTGCAAATCAAATTCGCATTCCAGGTTGGTTCGTTCCGTGCTAGAAGAAAAGATGATGATGATTCACGCTCCTTAACAATGTGTAATATAATTATCTTTGAATAAATGTTATACATAAAATATTTCAGTATTTTTTTTGGCATGGAACGCATTATTGTATTTTACATTAATTTATATGGGAAAAATTGTTTTGCTTAACAAGTGTTTCGCATTACGAGTAA